>NC_061087.1:2959143-2961643 GCF_015104395.2 Macrobrachium nipponense
TTAGCTCCTTTGGTGGACATGACTGTTCAAAGCTCCTCATCAGCATGGCCAACTGCCATGAAGACGAAATGTCCACTCCTTTCATTCATAAGACTGAGGCTAGAGCCGCCCTGTACCCTTCACTGCAGATACAGACATATGCTTTTCTGTTCTGAGATATATCAGGAAGTCTGCTAACTGCTGAATAGTGGTACCGAGTGGAGACAAGTTCCCTCTACGACACCAATCACAGTATGCTGACCACTGTCCTTGGTATACTGTCGCAGATGATTTTCTGATATTTCCTGCCATCTGAGTTGCTGCTTTCTGCGAAAACCTTCTCGCTCGGAGGAGATACTTGACAGTCTCCACCCGTGAAGCGATAGGGACTTCACCGACTGTGCAGCTGACACAGTAGGTTGCTCCATGGGGGTAACTCTCTCGGCACATCTACTAGGAGTTCCAGTAGGTCTGGAAACCACTCTGCTTTCGGCCATAACGGGGCTACCAGGGTCATCTTGAGGTTCTGAGACCGCATTACCCTGTTCAGAACCTGACGGATTAGACAAAATGGAGGAAATGCGTACACGTCCAGATTGTCCCAGGGGTGTTGTAGCGCATCTTCTGCTACTGCCTCTGCATCTGGGACTACTGAACAATACACTTCCAACTTTTTGTTGTACCTGGTTGCGAATAGGTCTTATGATCGGTCCTTCCCACAACATGAGCATCCTGTCCACTACCTGTTGGTGCAGGGACCACTCCGTCCAGAATCTGATCCCTGCGGCTCAACTTGTCGGCCACTATGTTTCTTTTTCCCGGAATATACCTGGCCCTGATGTCTACCAGGTTCTCTACAGCCCACTGATGAAGTTGAACTGTCATCACATGTAACTGCCGAGAAACTAGGCCTCCTTGCTTGTTTATATAAGCTACTACTGTGGTGTTGTCTGACATCAATACCACTGAGTGTCCCTTTACTCTCTCCCTGAATTCCTGTAGAGCTAGAAACGCTGTGCTTTTAACTCCAGCACGTTTATATGGAGTTCTCTGTCCTTGCAACTCCATTTTGCTGACACCATCAACTCCATATGGGCTCCCCAGCCTTCTAGTGACGCATCCGAGAAACAGCAAGAGGTCTGGACGAGGATTGTTGAAGGGGGACACCACTGTCAGATTGTCGTCGTTCACCCACCACAGCAAGTCTTTCCTCACTTCTGCCAAACAACGAGAGTGAACACTCTTGTAAAAACTTGAGGAGACGTTGTCAATCGAAGCACAGGACCTTGAATTCGAAAGCTTTCCCTGCAAGACTGAAGCGTAGAAAGTTTCCTTGAAGACTGATGGACTGGTATCTGAAAGTATGCGTCCTTTAGATCGACTGTCAGCATAAAGTCTCCGATCCTGACTGCTTGTAGAACCGTTTTTGGAGTTTCCATCTTGAAACTGGTTTTTACCTTATAAACAGATTCAGCGTTAACAGGTCTATTACTGTCCTCCACTCCCCGTTGGCTTGGTACCAGGAAAATCCTGCTGTAGAAGCCTTTTGACGGACTGCATACTTGTTGCCACAGCTCCTTTTTCCATACATCTTCTTCACTTCGTCCTGAATATAATGGCCTTCTGAGATTTGTGGGCATAAGCGACGTGGGGTAATGGCTGATCTGTCAGGGGCGGGTTACCTCGAACGGGATCAAATACCCGATCCTGAGAACATCCACCACCCACTGCTCTGCCCCTAGTTCCTGCCACACCTTCCAGTGATGTGCCAGGGCAACCCCCCCCACTGGTGTGGCCGAGTGATGAGAGGCGCCCCATCCTATCTTCTTGAGCCTCTCCCCTCTTCCCCTAGCAAGCCCCTTCCTCTGTTGTTTCTATTGTGAAAGGGGCCGATGAGTTAGCCTCTTTGGGGAAGAGGGTCTTGTGACCTCTATTAGGGATGTTATGTTCTCCCTGTCTTTTTCGGAGACATTTGCTGCTGTCTTCCAGTTATGACCTCTGGCAACAGCAGTTGTGACTCCAAGATATCCCCATTCCTCATTGCTAACAGGGAATCCAAATCCACATTGCGGCTTAGTCCCCTAGCCAACGCTGCATCTCTCCTCAATTAGCAGGATTATTTGCCCAAACATTGGCACTTACGTTTGTCAGGTACGCAATCGCCTTGGTTGGAACCTGACTGTAGTAATCTAATGAACAATGATTCATCCACTACTTTTCTTGTTACTTCCGAGGATGCAATCTTCGCCACTGCTGTTGACCAAAGGTCTAACCAAGAAGCAACCTGAAAGACAGAAGCTGTTGCTTCTAACGTAGCAGCCTCTTGGTACGTCATCGAAGGGCACTCCATTTTAACCTGATCCAAGGTTAATCCAGGCCTTAATCTTACAACATTAGGGTTCACTTGTCTAGACAGCAAAGGGACCTTCGGTGTCGTATAATATTTCCTTTGCTTTATCATTGGAGGGGAATAAATTTAAATGATCTATTAGATCTTAAGGAATTATCCCTTCCTGCAATC
>NC_061087.1:2971643-2974143 GCF_015104395.2 Macrobrachium nipponense
TAATGGCATACGTTTACTGGAGTTTTATCCTTGTTGCCGATGCACGATAATGGTCATTAGCAGCTTGAACAGTTTTCTCAGCTTTAGCTATAACTAGGTTTAAATTTAACAGTATATTTCCCAATTGATCTTTGATCTATAGCGAATAAAGTTATTACATCAAGATATCTCAGTCCTATTCTACATAACGTCATTTATAACTACGGTAATAGTGTACTTCAAGTACAATGATTGACATACAAGCCAAATGGATGTTGTTATCCAATTCGGTTGTACTTAGAAAAAAAATTTGTTTCTCACTCAGTTGTTCATGGCTGTACACGTTTATGCAATGAGTATAACGTTAAAACCATACTTTCATTATTCTCTTTGCTGTTTTTTAACTCATGTAACTAGAAGATGGGATAAAGTTAGGCTATTGTAATTTGGTCTCTCAAAAAATCGGATTATCGTAAGACGAATTATCGTAGCTTGAACACTACAGTTACCTGTAAATTGCATAAAACCTTATTATATCTTTACATACTCTAGACACCCAAAGGATTAAAGCTAAGCTTTTTTTTTTGCTTTACAGTATTTATATTATAATGTACTGTACATTGCTGCATAAATATAATTTTACTATTTATATATATACACATATACAGGTAGTCCCCAGTTATTGGTGGGGTTCTGTTCCCAGGGGTGCGCCAGTAAGCAAAAAGTGCCATTAACTGAAATAATGATTTAAGTAAAGGATAGTTTTACTCAAGCCCGACACCAGATGACCAGGAAATTTTATCCATCGAGAATCTGGACTGCATCTCCCAAAACTTCTGTCATCTTAGCTACCAAAGATTAAGTGGTCGACAAGCGGTATTACCCAGGCACCCCCAAGAAATTGGAACTCGGAAAACTCGGTCACACCTCATTTACGGCTACACCAGCCCTCTTCGCAAGATTAACTGGTGCTCCCTTCTTGTGACAGGTCAGAGAGAGCCAGGGGTAATTCCAACAGCCCATCTGGCAAATGTCAGAAAAAGGAATTCTATGCTCCCTTGTTTAAAAAAGGGGAAGTGTTAAACTCATAAGCGCCACCCTTTCCAAGGGTAGACCTATGGCTTTGACCAATCAAATCAGCAGTGACAGATTGTAAGGACACCCAAAATAGGTCCCAACGAATGCCCCACGAGGATACCAAAAGATAGAAACAAGAGGCGTTTCCAAATGAAGAATCTACGAATCACTGCAGAAGGTATGACAGGAAGGCGGTTTTGTAGAAAGTCTGTAGCCACTCAGACACAAAAATTCTTTCAGAAGATGCCACACCAAGTAAAAATCCAAAATCCAAAGGCGGTGCCAAGAAGATGTAACCGGATAAAAAGGCCGGACAGAGAGAGAGAAGACAGTGGAGAACAAGTGGAAGTAAAGAGAAGAAAGGGAGACAGAGGGTGAAGAAGAAGAGAGAGAGGGAAGCCAAGAAGCAGAGAAGAAGAAGCAGAGAAGAAGTGAAGTGTGGTGTGCGAATAGACAGTGATAAGTGACAAGATTATACTCAGTAAAATTTCCTCGTGCCAATTAGACTTGCAATTGCAACAAAGTGCCTTCAAAATAGTTTGTCTCAGTCCATACGCCCAGAAACAGAAAGGTGGAAATGTTATAAGAAATTCAGCACAAGAATAACCAAGTACAGTATAAGGACATATCAATTTAATTTTTTCCCAAAAGGTTAACTTTTAAGATAACCCAGTTAGATAATATTCCACAAGTTGCAATTAATTATATAATTACTGCCAAACCAGTTCCAGCCGCCCCCCCCCCCCCACACAAGGTGAACGATACCTTAGGGCTGTTACTAGTAGTTACTAGTACACACACACACATACATACACACACACACACACACACACACACACACACATATATATACATATATATATATATATATATATATATATATATATATATATATATATATATATATATATATATTATATATATATATATATATATATATATATATATATATATATATATATATATAATATATATATATATATATATATATATATATATATATATATATATATATATATATATATACACAAAATATATATATGTATGTATGTATGCATATATATATATATATATATATATATATAGATATATATATATATATATATATATACATATATATATATGTATATATATATATATATATATATATATATATATATATATATATATATATATATATATGTGTGTGTATATGTATATATAATATATGTAAATATATATATATATATATATATATATATATATATATATATATATATATATATATATATATATATATATATATGTATGTATGTATGTATGTATGTATGTATGTATATGTATATATTATATATTATATATACAGTAGCAGTCATAATACTTTGCGTGGTAGGGAAGATGGAAGAAGAAAAAGAGTACAACAAACTAAAAATATTCAGGAAAAATCAATTATTAAAGCAACCAT
>NC_061087.1:2979143-3024143 GCF_015104395.2 Macrobrachium nipponense
ACAGCCTATTTTGTTAGTTAAAACTCAAGAAAAACCTCTAAAAATATATATGTATGTATAAATATATATGTGTATATATATATATATATATATATAAGTGTATATATATATATATATATATATATATATATATATATATATATATATATATATATATATATATATATATATATATATGTATATATATATATATATATATATATATATATATATATAGATATATATCTATATATATATGTATATATCTATCTATCTATATATATATTATATATATATATATATATATATATATATATATATATATATATATATATATATATATAAATAATAATATATATGTATAAAGATATATATATATATATATATATATATATATATATATATATATATATATATATATATATGTATATATATAAATATATATGGATATATATATATATATATAAGTATATATATATATATATATATATATATATATATATATATATATATATATATATATATATATATATATATATATATATATATATGATATATATATAATATATATATATATATATATATATATATGTAATATATGTACTAGTAACTACTAGTAACAGCCCTAAGGTATCGTTCACCTGAGTGGGGGGGCAGGAACTGGTTATTGGAGGCCTCAGTTATCGGAGAATCTGGTTTTATGGGGCTTGTCTAGCTCCAAAAATCAGCAATTTTCAGCACCAAAATGTGCTAATTTCCAGTTATCAGCTCTGATAATAGAGTACTGGTGAAAATACATACCTAACTGAGGTGCCATTAAATAGTTATTGGTGCTAAATTCCGATTATCAATGCAGATAAGTGCCAAAAATTGCTAATAAGCAGCAAAATTCGCTGATTTTTGCTCATCATCAAGCAATAAGAACAGAATCCCCATCAATAATTGCTTGTATATATATATAAACACACACACACACTATTTTGGTACTTATTTAAATAAATTTTGCTTCCTAACTGCATTTCAGAATTACAGCTGACTTCACAAGAGTTTCTCTATTAGTTACATTTATCAATATTCCAAATAATTGTTCACTGCCTGTCTTTTTCTATTGCTTACAATTTGACAGTGTGTAAATTATTTGGCATTATCAAATTCTTTAGGACTATCCTCACTCATACACCAGTTACAAAGGAGACAATGTAATTCAACTTATCCATGTGCCCGTGGAACCATAAGAACTCTATCTAGAGAACAATTAACAAGTGTTTTCATAAAATAGAGGTTAAAATTCTGGGAGGGGAACACTGCTCAATTATGTTTAGATTATGTCATGTAGGAGTTTACTGAAAGGATACAAAATTTTCCATGTAAATTTCTTATTACAGTATGAATAAACCAGCACAAAGGGTTTTAATATGTAAGTTTCAGGATAAAAATATTTAAGCATTCCCGCTGCCAATAACAGTCTATTCTCACTAAAAAAAAAAAAATTGGAAATACAAATCCTGCCATTAAACTTACAATTAACTACAATCACTAATAAGCCAAAACTTCATAAACTGACTGAAAAATATCTGGTTTTGCAAAAAATATCAAAGTCTTCTCCTACCAACGCACTAATCACATCTCTGTCATAAATGCATGACTTAAATGTTCCCAGTTACCAGTCTTTCACTGCCAAACAAACAGTAATTTCTACTGCATGTGCCACCCGGATACATTTGTACTATTTTTCACAAATATTTCAATCTTCTTGTAAACTTTCTGTGAGGCAGTGAAATTCATGGGGTTGGAGGAAGGTTCTCACTGAGATAAAAGGGTTTGTACATATTGCTTTTGTTTCAAAAAGTTTCAATACATCCCCATTAATCACATATAAGCCTGAACTAAGTTAAGTATATCTTAGTTTTACCAGACCACTGAGCTGATTAACAGGTCTCCTAGGGCTGGCCGAAAGGATCAGATATTTTTACGTGGCTAGAAACCCATTGGTTACCTAGCAACAAGACCTACAGCTTATTGTGGGATCCAAACCACATTATATCGAGAAATGAATTTCTATCACCATAAATAAATTCCTCTAGTTCCGCGTTGGCCGAGCCGAAAATCAAACTTTGGACCACCAGATTGGTAGCCGAGTGCGAAATCCACTCGTCCAATGAGGAACCTTAAGCCTGAACTGCATCTTAGTAGTGTTTGTTCTATCGGATCCAGTAAAGCACTAGGAACTTGTAGTGGGCTATGAACTAAATCTTTAGTAATGAAAAAGTGTGTACACAGAAAAGACAAAACCCATGGTGTATGTGAACCACGGCACTTCCATCAGTCAAGTGTTTTTTAATTCACCAGTAAGTAAGCTACACTTTCCAGAACTAACACAGTTTGGAGCAAGGTGGAATAAAAGGAAAATTACAAAGAATCATTGATTCAGAAAGGGGAAGTAATTAAATAACAAATATTTTTCACATAAAAAAAAAGTAAATTCCTTTTTTTAGGAACTGTTATTGGAATTTTATCAGTGTTGTGATACATCCTCTGTTGTTGACTGTATTCATAAAATTACTGTTCATTTTTTACAACTGATATCAACTGTGTTAAAAAAACTTATTGTTGATTCATAATAACTTATATAAATAATGTCCATTTCTGTTTCAAGTACGTATTTTATTAGAGATACCATTTGGGTGTGTAAGTGCTCATAGGGATACATTTGTGCATGTAACAATATTCCTAAAGTTGAAAAATATTTGTCTCTCTGTATCAATTAATTTTGGGGTTTTTGATCTGCTGAACACGGAGCTCTACATCTTTGTTTAAATTTTTAATTAACAAGCTTTGACCAGTAAAATGCTGAGTAATCACTTTTCTGAGAGAGGACCTATTTATGTACATTATGACTTTGTAACAGAAATCACTCGTATCTAACACTCTTCACGTACATTCTAGTGTAAGTCTTCGTGTACCATATTCCAGTCAGCATAATTCAGGAATAATACTGAGGGGTAGTTCCCCTTAAGACTCTAAGACAGACTTCCATATATATCTTTGTGAGCCAAGTAATTCTATTTATTGGTTAGCTTAAGGGATGTGCCTAAAGTGAATGGCTGCATGTTTGGCTAACATGGATTTCCAGATATGTATGATATGTATGATTAAAAATCATAGTTCTATTTAATAATTTAATTTTGTTGTGTCATGATTGAGTTACAGTTCATTGCTACATTAAGTTGACTTAAAAAAAAAGTGTCACAAAGTAAATGCAGCTGGTCTTTGCCTAAAAGTTTATTTTTGTGAGAAGTATTGTAAATTGATATACAGTACTGTATATTAAATACCCATTTGTTATTTGGATCTTGTATGGATGTTCATTTGTGGCATTAACAAATTTACCTCATTTATTCCTATATGCAACACACATACAGTCTGCAGTTAGAATGCTGACTGCAGTGAAACTGAAATTATTTTAGTGATTAACAACAGAACCCCTACTCTTCAGTCATTAAAATAAAGTTCATTCCTATAAAAGACTAGTAAACAGAGTTCACAGTCATTCAGAAGAAACTTTAGTAAATTTCATTCTTGTTATTACCTATCCATGAATACGTTAATTCAAATGATTGAATTTTTGCTGGCCTCTGTTTTCTTATTTATTTTTTTACTATTATTTTTGTACACTTTCATTTTATCTTTCTTTTACTTTTATTTTGAAACCCAAGCAGAGTCATTAAAAGTCCTTGGTTGGTCCTCTAGTACATTAACCTTACAATAATGAATATTACCAAATGGAAAATAAACAGTGATCATGAGTTAAATTGTTCATGATACTCATCTCTCTGTGTGGCACAGTGTAGATTGGAATCCAACAACACAAGAGACTCCATTTTGAAGAAATCCTGCAGTAGTCTCTTACATGAGAGAAGGAATAAAATTAAGAGGCTTTTTCAATCTTGGTAAGTACTGTGGACTCCCTAGCAAGTGAATCAAAGGAATTGGTAACTGACTAATTCAAACTGACAAAAAAGTAAGGGAAGGTACAGCCTTGTGCACTCATAAGACCACAAATTTTTAAGTAAGAGATATCTTTTCTCTTTCCAGCTGTTTCTTGACTAGCTCAACATCACTTTAATGTATACTAGACATAACGTGCATTTGCTTATCTTTCTCGCTTTCAAAATTGTTTTCATAAAGAATAACCCAGAGAGAGACGACAGTGACATACAGACGGAAGCTCTCACTTTATGCAAATCTAAACACGATGGTTGACCTTTTTGCCAAGTGTTTAGCTTAAAATACCTCCAACCATATATGAGGAATTCCAATAACAAAACATAACAGACACACAAAGAAACTATCTCCCTTCAATCACATCTGGGTGCGGTGCTTAATTGCTCATAATTACCTGTACCTTAGGAAGGTGGTGATTCAACTGATACCAAAATAACTCTAATCAGTGAACTTGAATAAAAACTGAAACAAAATGGAAAATGGATTGGAAATAAGTACGTATAATAGTCCTCTGCAAAGCAGTAAACATCTGGAGAAGCAGAAGTTTATGAAAAAACGTGAGAACCCGAGTGGTGATTTCAAGGTGGAACTACCTTTTGTCCAGTATGCAAGACTGGTGAACCTGGGAACATTTTGTACCCTTATTGGTACACAAATATAGGCATAAGTATGATTAAAAATGAAGCAATGATACTAACTGCAACTTAACTTCTATTAATATCTCTCAAAACATCTACAACAATCAGAATTAAAAGATAATATACATAAAAAAACAACTTAAAATCCCTACATAAGTTTTCTTATTACAAGTCCTCTTTTCTACATCTGATTCAGTGATCTCTTTGAGAAATACAATAATTTCATCATTCACAATCTCATATTGAGTAGAACTATTGTCAATGATGTCTAAATCACTGTTCCTTTAGTATAAAGAACCCAACTATTTCCTCGAACCACATTGCATAAATCATAAAAAAGGACAACCATAAAGTTTTCCAGTAAAGTAATAAGAATCATTCTCATACAGTAATAAGAATCATTACTATTTCAAGTGGCATCCAAAAACAAAACTGTAAATATTAGACCAAAAGCTTACCAATAAAAATAAAATCTAACCCCTTCCTTACTAATGGGAAGAAGACTTGTACGACCTCATAACATATGATGTCCACTTAACATCAGATGTCTACTTATAACTTCCCTTGTAATTATACCCACTTCCTTATGTAAATGAATTCATCACCTGACAAGAACCAATCGTGTTGCTTTAACCTATTACAATACCCTGGCAATTAATGCACAGAATATTTCATATAATTTGATTACAGTTAGGTATTTTCTTTTAACAATTAAGTTCTACATTCAGATCCTAAAAAAATATTTTCATCCCAAACTTTTCTATATGCAATTCATGAAAGTCTGAGATTGCATAAAAATCATAAGATATTTTCTTTAAAAATCCAATAACAAATACATCAGTTTTAATTTCTTTTTATTTCTGACAAGCTATCTACCAAATGCTTGAATATAAAAATACTACCATGATGACACGAGATGTCAAAATAATCCTAGGCTACTATGTAAAGTGGTATACAACCCAACAGCATGTCTATTCAAAGCTAACTTCAAATCTATAAACAAGAGCCATATGAGTTAAAGGCAACAATAGCTCTACTAATGGTCAGCATAAATACTAAATCTGAAAGAACCCTGTAAACTTTACCCCAATTTTGAAAGGTTACGGTTAATTCTTTTTATTGAAGTTTATTTAAATCACGTATTAATCAAACCAAACTGAGGTTTTTAGAGCAGAATTTACTGACAGGCTAGTAAATCTCCTTTATGAACTTTCTCAAAAATATCATAACAGAGACACCAACCAATCATAAAATTATAGTTATACAGTTACAGAAGAACCTGTATTGCATGAAAAGCAGCATGTGTATACTCGCAACATTCCTTTCCTAGTTTTCCTGTACGTAAAAATTTTATACAGCAGCAATTCAAGTGTCAAATTGTGAGTAAGCCTCCAACACAAGGACCTAGAAGCTATGCAGGTTTTTCATCTCTCTCTCTCTCTCTCTCTCTCTCTCTCTCTCTCTCTCTCTCTCTCTCAGCCAAATACATTCTAATGAATTCTAAATAATACACAATCATACCAAGTTCTACACAATCAAGCCATGAGAGAAAAATAAAAGCAAAGCATACAAACTTCCTAATCAAAGATTTTCTGACATTTGTTCTGACTTTGTTGTTGTTGTTGTTTGGGAGGAGGTTAGGAAAGCCCTACAGAAAAACCTAAAAAGGACTGAAAAAGGTGTTTTGCTTTGAGTTAAAAGATACAGGAATTAAAGGATAGGATATTTATGATTTATTTATTAGAATAAAAATATAAACAAATAATGCGCACGTTAAACAGAACAGAAAAATTATTTCTAGTGTTTCAACTCATAACCGAGAATAAATGAATGTGCTTAATGATCCTTGTTGTTTGTATAAGTAGTACTAAGTATGAGTATTAATTACAAAGATCATTTCATGTTAAAGTTAGGAATATAATGTTTACAACTTATGCATGAGGGGAAAATCTTGCACGCATCCCAAGTAAGCTTGGAGGTAGCATCGCACCTTGTTAATACAAACAACAAATTTACAACTTGATGATGCTAAGATGAAACAAAAAATATGTACCTTTGGGTTTTGAAAAAATATAATTTTCACATATATTTTCAACCTTTATGAAAAATATTCTGTCAATCACACCTTTCCCAACAAAACCAAGAGGATAAAACAATTGTGTATGGGGGGGTAGGAACATCCAAGTTCATCTGACCTACCATATTCTTCTAAGTTCACTAGCATAAACATATTCACAAGAGACACCATGCTGCTCTATATATAAAAATCTTACTGCTTAAGTTATAACATTCAAATCATTTTTGCACATTTCCAAAGTGAGAATAAGTTCATTTCTCTGGGTACCCAGTTTATAAAAGAATTTCTAAGCCAATAGATCAGAGTAAAATATGTAATAAACATATTAAAACAAAATGTAGTCAAAACTAAATTTTGAAACAATTAACTTGCTGGAATGTCAACTTGAGGAAAACATTACAGCAAAACTCACCATGGTAAGGCAGCTTCTATGATGAAAATGATACTTTGATAAATGTAAAAAGTAAAGCAATAAAGTTTCTTCCAGTTTCAAAGGATAAGCATTTAAAAGCAAAGGACAATGCATAAGGACAGGCTATAATTACTACCTGGAAAGCAGAGAGCGACGGGGTTTAAGAGGCAGCCTTCTTCTATAAAATACAAGATTATAGGTGAATATGTAGATGTAATTCTCTCTGAAAACCATATGAATAAAAGTTTAATATTGGTTTATCAAGGGATGCTGCAGTGACTTTCCACGGACCAATGAAAGAAGACAAAGGTGTTGTTCTGCATCTCAGCTCATATGAAATGCATATCATTCAGAATTGTATAATGGAGAAATATAGTATTTACTTTTAATTCCATCAATACAATTCCTAAGTCCACGTAAACTACACTATGGATAAGTATTTGTTTTCTACAAAAAAGTTTATCTTATACTGCGGTCTGCCAAAGGTGGTGAACAGCATCTTGAGGTTACTCTCAAAACTGAAAGCAATAACTAATCTTTCAAAAATTACTGGAGGCATCCACATGAGTCATAAAAACAGATTTCTCCACAGTACTATATATAATCTATAAACCAGTAAGACTATCTTATTTATTAAATTTATGACTTACCTAAGATGAGGTGGAAACCCTTCACTGGAATTTCTGATTTCACTCTCAGACTGCTCTACAACTATAGATGGCTGGCGAGTGTTGTGATAATTATGACGAACTCTTTCGGAGTCTGTGTTGTCTTCAATATCAGCATCACTGATTTCTGTTTTTAAAAATTCAATTTTACTACATGTTTTTATAAAATGTTGAACCATTCATTGACATTGAATCATCTTATGGAATATTGTTACTTCAGTACAACGAGATGTTTCATATAGTACAAACTATAAAGTTTATTACAGTAGACGTCCCCCGTATTCGTGAATATTTCTCAGTGATCAATACTGCGAATAATGGGTATATATGTGGTCCATAGAAAAATTCTCAAATATATGAGTCCACGAATAGCGGGGGTCGACTGTATAAGCTTAAAAGTAATAAATACAATGGTGCCTTTAAAATCTTTTTAGAATTAAAATTTTTCTACAAAAAACATCAGTGATCAGGCAAAAAAAAAAAAAAAGCAATTCTAAATAATACTCCAGTTAATGCTTATACCTTAATAAACAGACTGCATAAATGCTAAAATCTTGTACTGAAATTAAAAATTTCATCAACTAGAATGTTAAATAACAAAAGAGAAAACTGCATTCTCCATAATTATCAATATTCCATTCTTCCAATGTGTCTTTCATTGCTCACCTGTGGATGAATCTTTCTTTTTGGAACCTCCTTCACTTTCATCTCCTTTTTTGTCATCATCATTCTCATCATCATCCTCCTCCTCCTCCTCCTCTCTTCTTCTTCCTCTTCCTCATGATCATTTTTCTTGTGGTCTTTTGATTCATCTACTTTTTCCATTCCATTTTGATCTTTTTTTACATCTCCATTAACTAAGGAACTATCATCTTCCTCTTCTGAGTCATCACTTTCTTCATCATCACTCTGAATTTCTCTTCTACTAATCTTTCTTGCTGCCATTAACTGTTTGAACTTGCAACTTTCCACCCGCTGCAAGCTTACACCACCACCATTGGGCTTCTCCTCTAAAATTATTGTTTTTTCTTCCTCATCTCCTGGGCGACTCTTTTCTGTTCTTCTTCTTTCAAATTTGTTATTCTTATTCTCTTCTTCCTTATCTTCTGGGTTTGCACGAATGCAAGGAGGAGCCAAACCTCCTTTGGCCCTGCCATTTTTATTACGCTTATCTTTCTTGTTTGCTTTTTTTAGTTTCTTTAACTGATGTTTAGACATCTGATTATTTCCTGATGACCGACCAAAGCAATCAAATACTGCATCATCTTCATCTGGTGAACCTTTTTTAGGTTTGCCCTAAGAAATGAAAAATATATTTCAGCATACAAAAGGATATTAGTAGGAACTACATAGTAATACCAATGGAATGTATTTAAAAAAAATATTTATATAATTCTATTTTTCATAATTAGCCCTATAATGTGTAAAACAGACACACAGAGCTAAACTGACTTGAAAGACTCAAAGAAGAAAGTTTTCAGTACACATGACCAGTCTGTAGTTTACTGACTGCCTGCAAAATCTCTACTTTTTGTGCAGAGCCCCCTTTGGAACAAGTGGCAGGAGGATTGAATGGATGACTATGATGAACGGACAATATAAAAACATTAGTAGCCAAAATTGTAATATAGGAAGGAGGTACAATCATAGTAGCCTGTGAAGACCATAGGAGAACCAGAAGAAAAAATCCAATTCCTAGTACAGTAGTACCTCGAGATATGAAATTAATCCGTTCCGAGGCGCCTTTCGTATCATGCTTGTAAAATGGCTAATCCGTTCCAAGCCCTCCAAAAACACCCCAGTAAATTTCATAATAAAGCTAAATTGACCTATAAAAAATAAAATACTACAACAATTTGGACCATTCAATACGTAACTTAATAATAAAAATGCAAAACCTGTAAATAAAGTGTATGTTAGTGTACAAGAAATATTATTACTGAAACGTAAAATGTGAAAGCTTACCTTTCGAGTGAGGCTATCTCCAAAAGTGGCGGCAGAGGAGGAGGAGGACAAATGGCAGATACGTACACTTAACTTTACGAAACACACAAAAAAATGTCAGAAAAACAAACTAAACTTTACAAAACACATTAACAAAACTGTAACACTTAACTTTACAAAACACTTAAAATAAAATTTATTTTGTCTTTTTTTTATTTTTACATTTCTTTTTACTTTTTTATATTTACGTAATTTCAATTTCTTCACCACCGAATGGATGCCAGTCCGTTTACGGAATTTTTCGAACCATCAATGGCAACTCTGGGGTTGCCATTGATGTCCCCCTCTCCGCCGTCGTCTTCGGCTTGGGCAATCAAATACAGGCGGCCCTCGGTTAGCGGCAGGGGTTCCGTTCCTGGCCACCGACGCCAAGCGATTTTCGACGCTGAGCGATTTTAAAGCCTACGGCAGCCGCACACCTTCTTTCGAAACTCTAGACCAGTCAAAGGCGCCGTAATCCCACAACGGCACAATAAGTAAAATTATATTTATGCATTATAGTACTATAGAATTTACTGTACAGTACATGTAGGTGTCTAGAGTATGGAAAGATATAATAAAGTTTATACAGTGTACAGGTAGCTGTAGTGTTCAGGTTACGATCATTAGTCTTACGATAGTCCGATTTTATGAGAGATCAAATTACAATGGCCTAACTTTATCCATCTTCTAGTTACATAAGTTCAATAACAGCAAAAGAGAATGATAAAAGTATGGTTTTAACGTTATACTCGTTGCGTGAACGTGTACAGCCATTAACAACCGAACGAGAAAAGACTTATTTTTTCTAAGTACAACCAAACTGGATAACATCTGTTTGGCTTGTATTTTGATCATCGTACTACAGTGCAACATTGCCGTATTTGTTATAAATGGCGTTATGTATAGAATAGAACTGAGATATCTTAATGTAATAACTTTATTCGCTATAGATCAGAGATCAATATAGACTAAAGATCAATCGGGAAACATACCGTTAAATTTAAACCTAGTTATAACTGAACCTGAGAAATCTGTTCAAGCTGCTAATGACTATTATCGTACATCGGCAACAAGGATAAAACTGCAGTAAACGTCTGCCATCACACACAACTGTAGATAAAATTGGGATAAAATCATTTTAATCAAAACTACTGTGCTTGAAAGAACACATTTTACTGTTGGTTTCACGCCGATATAAGATAAATAACGTAAAGTTCGTATTACGATGATATACAGGATTATTGCGAACAGAATCACATCATTTTTTACGCAATAAACATGCCGCCAACGTAATCTGTTAACGAAAAAAATAGTAGTTCACATTCACAACGAGACATATTCAATAAATATTTCCACCTAAAAACACGCTGTATAAGGAAAAATAACTTTGTCTCATATAAGTCAAGTATATAGATATTCGTTTATGCTAATTAGAAGAAAGAGCATTCGCTCAGAATTGCGTTATGGTGAAACACTCGTATTCATCAGCTGATTTCAAACCACAAAATTGGCCGCTCCGCGGAATACAGGCTTAAGTTTGCCGTAGTATTTTAAAATACAATAATATGAGAATACATACAATATTCTTGGATACAGTGAAATAATGTATAACTTTTTAAAGGATTTATGGAAAAGATGCATTTCTGGGCTCAGTTCGTGTCGCTGCGCGAAATAATCCTTTAGTTCATTATTTCTTAGGTAAATGATCTAACAAATACCAGAGAATAAACAAAATAAAGAAGAGGTCAGTATAACTGACTCGCTCACCAAAATAAAAGAAGGGCGTCGGTATGAACACTAGGGCGAGTGAGACCACTACCACGAACTTCTTGTCATTTAGAAATTTCCCACAACAAAATCCCTCAAGGAGAGAGCCGACCCACAGAACGGGGCAGCAACTACTACTACTACAACCCACGCCAAGGTGACTGCCGCGCCTCTGGTGGCAATCCTTTATGTTAGCAGATTACAAGACGCACGCGTTTCTTTTGCTCTTGTGTTTTTATGCTTCTTCGCGTATTTTTTCGCCACCATGGAACGTTCTGCTATCGCAGCAGCTAAGTTAAGTATTCCAAAAGGTTCCTATTTAGTTCGTTCCTTCCTCGAGCCTGTGTTTGCCGTTTTTTAGGTATAAATACAGGTTCCCGGTCGGAAGCATGGCGGTATTGTTCTGCCTCATGGCGGGTTGGTTTTCGGTCTCCCATACCTGGAACTTTTCCCTTATTTTTACCGTGCGTCTCTAGCCCTTTTTATTATGATATTGTTAGGGGATTTAGCCTGCCTTGGTTTTAGGTCATGCATGCATGTCTCTCTACCTTACGTAGGCATTATCTTTTTCTATCCAGACCCTAGTCCTCGCTCTTCGTATCGGCCCAGGCTAGCTTAGAGTGGTAGACTTTCTTTCGGGTTAGTCGTACACTCCTGGATTTTTTCTCTTTCTATATTTTATTTCCCCTACTTTTATTTTATTTATTGTTTTGATTAGCCTAGGGCGTCTGGTCTGTTCTCTTAGCCTAGGTTTCAGTGGTCCCATGGTCCTCATCAGTTTTGTTGCATCACGTTTGTTGCATCTTTATGATCAGTTTGGTTGCATTAGCTTAGGCTATCGATTTCGTTGTTTATATTGTGTTATCGTACCGTGGTCACCCTGTGATCGCGGTACAGCCAGACGCCCGTCCCAGTCGCCTTGCCCTCCCCCCACTCTCCCATAGAGTAGGGGGGAGGGAGGTCTGTCCTTGCTCGCTCCATCCGGGCCCGACTCCCTCTCTCCCTACGCGGAGGGAGTAGGGGAGTCTGGACAGACACTTGGCTGGGAGTGACCTTGTCTCCCTGCTTCGACGGTGCTTCGCTGTGGCGAAGTCAGGGGGTTGGCCTCCCCCCGCCTTTGTTGCTCCGGTGCTCCGCTGTATGCTCGGGTACTGTTTTCGCCCCTCCTCGCCTCCTTCCCCGTAGTGTCGGATCTCTGTTCTCTTTCCTGGAGTTCCATTGATTACGGGGGAGGGAGGTACGGTGTATGCGTTCCAGTTAGTCACTTTTGCTTTTCACCGTTCCGTCTCTCCGGCGTAGCCGGTGGAGTCGGACAGCACCGCGATTCGGAGTCGTCCTCCGGATTTTATGTTACTATTTTATGCTTAAGTTAATTATAAGTTATTTATAAGTTATCTTAAGCTGGGTCCCTCCCTTGCCTTCTGTTTTCCTTCTCCGGCATACACCGGAGCTCTCATTTATGCCTATTAAGGCAGTAGGGGAGGGGTTATGCCCAAAAAAATTTTTCATTCTCCGGCATGCAACGGAGTACTAGAGTAGCCCTGTGAGTGTTATATCGATACTCATGTATCCTTCCACTTACAGACTACCAACTGTGAGCACCCGGGGTGCAACGCCGTACTCCAGGACCCCTGTGGGCATGAGGTCTGCAGGTCTCATGCTCCGTGTGCGACTCCTCACGGGAATCTGCAGGTCTGGTTCCACGAAACGTGTACGATCTGCTATGATCTTGTGAGTCAGTTTTTGGACGGGGTAAGTATTTCCATCAATATATACATACGATATAAATTCTGAATTATATCTTAAGCTTAAGTTTTGAAATATAATTTTTAAGCTTAAGTTCCCCATATTATTGTGAAATATATGCTGGTACTGTCTAGTCTTAAGGCTATTTCAGTCTAAGGTTGACCCTCAACTTTAAACTAAAATCTAACAGACACCCTCTCTTCCAGGCTGCCGCGGTTAGAGAGACCGCCCTTGCAACCTTGAGGGCTTGGGTCGGCGGCTTCGGCAAGAACGCCGCCAAGGAACAGCCCTACATCCTGGAGAAGAGGATGGCTGTCCTGCTGTTCCCCGGCGGCAAGTCGACGAGGTACGTCGACCCGGCGGAGGCAGCCCCGACGATGACGGCGATCCAGCGGCAGGTCGCCGCGTGTATGAAGGAACCAGGCCAGGACATCTCGGCGGAAGTCACCACTTTGGATTTAAATGTAGAACCGATGGTAGGTGTAGACGACCTGTTGGTCGATGTAGGTACGTTGGACGCTCAAGGGCTTCCCTTGGGCGCCACTGGATCTTCTTCCCCTGCTACTTCTCCTGCTTCCTTCCAAGGCTTTACGGGAGCTGAGCTCTCGTATACTACGCCCAGCGCTTCTGTGGTCCCTAAAGTGAAGGGTCACAGGGCGCAGAAAACCCTGACAAAGATGTCGTTGTCTAAAAAGACTTCTTCGGCGTCGTCATCTCGTAAGTCTTCGGCTTCTAATCCCGGAGCAGAGAAGGGTAAATTATCTGCTTCGGGCTCTAGAGTTTCTAAGAGCAAGTCCTCCAAGGAGAGACTCCGTACTCCGGCGGAGTCAGTGGTCTCTCCTTCCCCTTCGGTACCTCTAGCGAGTTACCCATCCACGTCTACATCTGCTCCTAGCTTCGATCCCAACGCTTTCTCCGTCGGGATGATGCAGCAGATGGGAGACTTGGTAGGCTCTCTGAGGACAAGTATGGAGCAGATGTTCTCACAACTATCGGACAGGATTGCCACTCAGGAAAACCTAATGTCCGGCTTCAATCAGGCCCCTCAAGCTGCCTTCTCGGCGCCTGGCGTAGGCCTGCTTCAACTCCCTCCCCATGATTCTCTTCCTCCTTTCTCAATGAACAACCCCTGGAGAGTGGCTTCCTACGCCCCTTTCCAGGACGGGTTCATTTCCATCCCGGAGTGTGGTACTCGAAGGATTGAAGACTTCGAGTTTTACCCAGAATCTTCAGCCTCCGTTCATTGGCTACGCCAGGCTGACGGAGGCAGCTATGAACAGGGAGGATAAGGTTCCTAGAGAGACAGTGCTGTACTCCAGGGACCAGGCTCAAAGAGAGTGGCTCCGGTGTCTGGATGAGATGGACTGCTCCAACACCAGAATCCAGGCATTTAAGAGTCCTTTCACCATCTTTACGATGGAGGAAGAGACTCCTCTCCCTTTCCTAACTAAGATCGCCAGCATTACCATCCCAGCTGGCTTAAAGGGAGAGCCCTTGCCTCAGTTAAGGGATGCAGACCCCACATCACCTTTGCTCCCTTCGCTTGAAGATTTGTGGGAGGACCTGCCGAATACTTTTTCGGTAGACAAGCTCAAGCCGGACTGCGCGATGGATCAGTTCGGCGAGAAGCTTCCAAGACTTCCTGATAGCCTCATTCAAGCCGAGTTTGAGGCTAAAACTAGACTGGCCAGGTCTATCAACACCATGGCAATAACGGAGGTAATGGCCATATCTTACGCTTCGGAGCCGCTCTTCAAATTGTTGACCAAATCACAGACTTGTACGGTCCAATCGGACTTGTACGAGTTTGTGACGGCAAGGGTCAACTGTCATAAACATGTCCTCCAGGAAGCAACTATTCGGCATGAGCCGAATAAGTTGCTTTCCTGGGGGGCAGACCTCTTCCCTGAAGCAATGGTTAGAGAGGTCCAAAGCGAGGTGACGAGGCTCAACCAGAGCCTCAAGGACCGTTGGGGCCTCTCTGCTAAGAGGCGTCAAGACCCGTCTTCTACAGGCAAGAAACTGAAAAAGACCAAACGGTTTCAGCCTTACCAGAAGAAGCCTCAGCACTTCCGTCAGGCTGTGTCGGCGGTGCCGGTCGTTCAGCCAGGCCAGCCTTCTACGTCGAAGGCCCAGGCTCAACCAATCTACCTGATTTCCCCTCAAGCTCAGCCTTCCACTTCCTATGCTGTCTCCCCGGCCTTTAACCAGGTGTTCGAGGGCCAAGCCTTCCAACACTTTGACTGGTTCGCCAGGGGAGGTAGGGCTAGGGGATCCTTTCGTCAGAGAGGATCAGAAAGGTCGCTTAACAGGGGAAAGCACTTCCGAGGAGGCCGCGGAGGTCACTCGACTCAGCAGCAGTGAGATCTCCAAGGTAGGAGGGAGGCTGTTTCTCTTCCGGCATCGGTGGGGATTCAGCAAATGGGCACAAAGTATTGTGTTGAAAGGCCTGGGTTGGAGTTGGATCGGAGGCCCCCCTCCACCCAGACCGTTCCTTCAACTTCCATCGAAGGAATTGACAGAGTATGCAGAGGAGCTCCTTCAGAAAGGAGCAATAGCGAGAGTCAAGCGATTAAAGTTTCAAGGTCGCTTATTCAGCGTGCCAAAGAAAGGCTCATTAAAAAGAAGGGTAATCTTAGACTTGTCCCAGTTAAACTTGGCCATTCGCTGCGACAAGTTCAAAATGCTGACTATCTCGCAGGTGCGGACCTTACTTCCCTGTGGGGCTGTCACCACCTCTATCGATCTTACAGACGCATACTATCATATCCCTATTGCAAGACACTTTCGCCCTTACCTGGGCTTCAAGCTGGGAGACCAGGCATTCTCCTTCAAGGTAGTTCCCTTCGGTCTGAATGTAGCACCCAGGGTATTCACGAAGTTGGCGGAAGTAGTTGTTCAACAACTAAGGTCTCAAGGGATAATGGTAGTAGCGTACCTCGACGACTGGTTGATTTGGGCACCAACAGTCGAGGAGTGCCGCAGAGCCACAAAGAAGGTCATTCAGTTCCTGGAATATCTGGGGTTCCAGATACACAGGACAAAGTCGAGACTCACTCCGGAGTCCAGCTTTCAATGGCTGGGCATTCAATGGAATCTATCTTCTCACACTCTGTCGATTCCACTAGCCAAGAGAAAAGAAATAGTGAAGTCAGTGAAGCAATTTCTAAGGTACAAATATGCTTCAAGGAGAAACCAGGAAAGAATCCTAGGTTCCCTTCAGTTTGCCTCAGTGACAAACATCTTGATGAAAGCCAAACTGAAAGACTTAACCAGGATCTGGCGCTCACGAGCAAATGTCAGATCCAGGGACAAGTTGTCAGCAATACCACAGATTCTCCGGAATCGTCTGCGCCCTTGGACAAAGTTGAAGAACCTGTCCATGTCAGTACCTCTTCAGTTCCCCCCTCCGGGAATTACTATCCACACAGACGCTTCATTAAGCGGCTGGGGAGGATATTCTCAGTTCAAGAAAGTTCAAGGAACATGGTCACCCCAATTCCGCCAGCTTCACATAAATGTATTGGAAGCAATGGCAGTGTTCCTGACTCTGAAGAGGTTACTTCCACCATAGAACTCTCATGTAAAGTTAGTTCTGGACAGCGCTGTGGTAGTTCACTGCATAAACAGGGGAGGCTCCAAGTCAAGACACCTGAATCATGTCATGGTAGCCATTTTTTCCCTGGCGGACAAGTTCGGTTGGCACCTCTCCTCCACCCATCTGGCCGGAGTGAGAAATGTCATAGCAGATGCTCTATCCCGTTCAGTTCCACTGGAGTCGGAATGGTCGCTGGACAACAGTTCGTTCCAATGGATACTCCGGAGGGTACCAGGCCTGCAAGTAGATCTGTTTGCATCTCAAGCGAACCACAAACTTCCTTGTTATGTGGCTCCCAACCTGGACCCTCTGGCCTATGCCACAGACGCTCTGTCCATAGACTGGAACAACTGGGAAAAGATTTATGTCTTTCCTCCGGTGAATCTTCTCCTGAAAGTTCTGAACAAACTCAGGACTTTCAAGGGTCAGATAGCTCTAGTAGCTATGGAATGGCCGAAGAGCAACTGGTACCCCCTGCTGCTGGAATTGGGTCTTCGTCCCCTTCGAATTCCCAATCCCAGACTCTCCCAGTCGGTACAAATGAAGACTGTGTTCGCTTCCTCAGGAATTCTCAAAGCCCTAACTTTATGGACTTCATGAAGTTTGTGGCCAAGAGGGATGCAAATGTAGATCCACAAAATATCCTCTTTTTAGAATCAGATAAAAGGGATTCAACTTTGAGGCAGTATGGCACTGCAGTTAAAAAGTTGGCATCTTTCCTGAGAGAATCGGACATTAAAATCATGACAATCAACTCAGCTATATCCTTTTTCAGGTCCTTATTTGAAAAAGGGTTCGCAGCTAGCAATATTACGACAAACAAGTCAGCCTTGAAGAAGATCTTTCAGTTGGGTTTTAATATAGACTTAACAGACTCTTACTTTTCGTCTATTCCCAAGGCTTGTGCTAGACTTAGACCTTCAGTAAGGCCTACTTCAGTGTCATGGTTTCTGAATGATGTTCTAAAACTGGCTTCAGATACAGATAATATGACATGTTCATCTATAATGCTCTTAAGAAAAACATTATTTTTGTTAAGCTTGGCTTCAGGAGCTAGAATTTCAGAACTGTCGGCGCTATCCAGAGATGCGGGTCATGTAGAATTTCTCCCTTCAGGAGAAGTTCTGCTTTCTCCAGATCGCAGCTTTTTAGCAAAAAATGAGGATCCTTTGTTGAGGTGGGAACCATGGAAAGTCATTCCCCTTCCCCAAGACCTTTCTCTTTGTCCAGTGATGACCTTACGAGCCTTTCTGTCTAGGACATCCTCCTCCTCTTCGGGTCCCCTCTTTAGGAGAGAAAAAGGTGGTACTACCTTATCAATTAAAGGTATTAGGCAACAGATCCTATACTTTATTAAACAAGCTAACCCTGAATCTTTCCCTAAGGCACACGATGTCAAGGCAGTGGCCACCTCAATCAATTATTTTCAACATATGAACTTTGATGATTTGAAAAAATATACTGGATGGAAATCGCCGACAGTATTTAAACGTCACTACTTGAAGTCTTTGGAATCTCTGAAATTTTCAGCAGTGGCAGCGGGTAACATAGTTTCCCCTGACTCTGCCCAGTAGTATAGTTGAAGATCCAGATCTCCTTTCTACCTACCTCAACCAACAGTTTGTCTAACCTACCATGTTACTCTACACTCGCTCTGAGTCTTAGCTGCTCTTATGATTGTCTAGTGGGTGTCCCTTATTTTTATGCTAGGGTCACCCACAATTAGTTGTATATATTAGCATTAAGAGTGTGGTCCCCTTATTTTTATGCTAGGGTTTCACACTCCCATTATCAATGGTTTATTGTCTTTTGGATTGGTATCTATAAAACTTATTCAGTGTGTTTTTTATGTTAAGATTTTTCACACACATGTTAATTTTCATATTCATACCTGTAACTTATGTAAATACTTTGTAAATATTTATAGTTGTAAGTTACATTTAGTTATTGTTCTTTATTCAGAATTGTCTGAACATGTTGTATGAATATTTTGTTACAATTATAGTATTTAGTAAAATTTTAGTTTTATTGAGACCCTCTTTATTTTCAATCTTGTGCTAATTCTCTGGTATTATTTCGTGCAGCGACACGAACTGAGCCCAGAAAAAGGCTTTTGACGTAGGAAAAATCTATTTCTGGGCGATTGGTTCGTGTCGCCCAGCGAAATAATCCTTTAGTTCATTATTTCTTAGGTAAATGATCTAACAAATACCAGAGAATAAACAAAATAAAGAAGAGGTCAGTATAACTGACTCGCTCACCAAAATAAAAGAAGGGCGTCGGTATGAACACTAGGGCGAGTGAGACCACTACCACGAACTTCTTGTCATTTAGAAATTTCCCACAACAAAATCCCTCAAGGAGAGAGCCGACCCACAGAACGGGGCAGCAACTACTACTACTACTACAACCCACGCCAAGGTGACTGCCGCACCTCTGGTGGCCATCCTGAAGTTAGCAATCAATCTTGAGCAAAGGGTTGGGAAGAGGTGGGATTTCGCTGGGCGACACGAACCAATCGCCCAGAAATAGATTTTTCCTATGTCAAAATCCTTTAATTAATAAAATAACACAATGCATTTTCCGGAACTGGCGGACAAGAACGAACATGAAAAACCATCCCCTGACAACGTGGAGCGTAGTTACAAAGGCTGCCTTAATTTGTATCTTATTTCTGTACAAAAATGAAAATACCTTTACGTAATATATTTTCATACACATTTTAAACATAAAAGCATAAACATTTGAAAAATCGACACATCGATCGCTAAATTTGCACTCTTTTTAACTCGATATTTTCGGAAGAGCGGCAGACGGCGGCATACAAGAACGAACTTGAAAAAAACATTGTAGTCGATAACTTGAAGGGGTTTCAAAAGCTGCCTTATTATCATATTTCTGCACAGAAATAAAAATACCTTATTTGTAATACATTTTCATACACATTTTAAACATAAAAGCATAAACATTTATAAAATCGACTCATCGATCGCTAATTTGCACTTTTTTTAAATCGATATTTTCGGAAGAGCGGCAGGCGGCGGCTTACAAGAAAGAACATGAAAAAATATCGTATTTGATAACGTGAAGGGGAGTTTCAAAAGCTGCCTTTGTATCATATTTCTGTACAGAAATAAAAATGCTTTTCATGTAATACATTTTCATACACATTTTAAACAAAAGCATGAACATTTATGAATCGACACATCCATAGCTAAATTTGCACTTATGTAACTCGATATTTTCGGCATAGAACAGCGTCAGAGGCATATATTTTACCCTAATACCTACGTAATAACTCTCCATAAAATTTGTTAATATAATTTGCATAACCTTTATGGTCTGAACGGCATTTCTACAAATGTATAAACTCGTTAGACAACGGCGCTAGCGGCGCTGTTAACTGAAATTTGTGCTGTAAAGATACCTTTAAAATGCCTTATTTTTTTAATGAATATTTTTGACGACCGCTGTAAAACCGATTCGCCGTTGAGTGATTGCGCCGTTAACCACGGGCTGCCTGTAGCCGAAAATAGCGCTGGCCTTCTGGCAGATTGCCATCTCGGTTATCGTATCGCCATCGATTTCTTTGTCCTTGATCCATACAAGAAGCAGCCTTTCCATTTCATTATGCACATGGCTCCTCTTGTTGGACAAAATAGTCACACCCTTGGAAGGTGTAGCTGCTTTGATGGCTTCCTTCTGCTTAAGGATGGTGCCTATCGTCGACGGATTTCGGCCGTATTCCTTAGCGATCACACTCAACCGCAAGCCAGCGTCATACTTTTTTATTATCTCCATCTTTGTCTCCAAAGAAAGCATTCTCTTCTTTCTGTGAACTTCAGCAACTTTCTTGGGACCCATGACTATATGTACTGTACGTAATTAAGTTATGTATGTAGTACGTATACTAATTAGGTTCTCACAACACGATAAAGTAGCACAACGAAATCACTAACGAATTTACGATACTAAACAAAATCGTTGGACCGAACGAATGCCGCACGTGTACGATAAAGCTTCGGGTGCGAAGTGGCCGAGCGAAGGCACGCCACCACGTAAGATGCATGATGGGAGGGATGCTGTCCAATAGGAGAGAAGGATCTCATGGCTTGGCTAGCATCAGGAACCAATGGGAGAGCAGGAGGATGGTGGCGAGTCTACTAGAACTAAGATGGTGGGGCGCGGCGCGAGTTTTAAAATTGTTATCGGGCTCGGACTTTCAGAAACCTTTCGTATCTTGAAAACTTTTTGTATGTAGAGCAGTAAAATTTTTCATGTCAGCTTTCGTATCTCGAATTTTTTGTAAGTTGAGCCTTTCGTATCTCGAGGTACCACTGTATATCATAGTAGCTGCCACAAATAATGGATGCAAACAAAGATATACCCCAGGGTAGTAATCATTGTACTCACATGAACCATAAAGGTGGGTACTTCAAAAGTAACCCTGATACCATGGAAGCCAACACGAAAGAAATCTTTAGTTTGATTCCAGAGACTTGAGATAAAGGACAAACAATGGTGAAAAGGGGTGATACGACAAATTGCCAAAGCCACAACTCCAGAGTCCTCATTTACTCAAAACCTATAGTGGCCAACTGGCATTACCCAAAAACAGATGAACACTGTGAAAGGCTTGGAGCAAGGGCAAATGGGAACAGTCTTAAAAAAGGTGATTTTCTATAGCACAGCAAAAATCAACTAGTGAGGTCAAGAGGGAACCAACAAGAAACAAATCAAAGGCTCATGGAAGTTCTTGAAAATGCAGGAGCCCAATACTCCAGAGGAAGATAGATGTTAAGACAGGGTCTAGACCTGGTTAAAGAAAAGAACAGGGCAAACCAACATTCTTCAGAAAGAGAAAACATTAGTTTTATAAACACAACCAAGGAGAGCCATCCCTGGGTTATATCCAAAAATTGAGACGGTGCTCCAAAAGATGAGACAGTGCAGCAATCACAGAAAGTTGCAAAACTGACAGGGGAAGTGGCTCTCTCCCAAGCTAGAAGAAATCATAACTGCTAAGAATGAGGCCACTACATTTAAGTGGGAAATTATCACTTCTATAGCCAAAAGTGAAAAGAGCAATGAGAAGTAATCAAACCTCAGGAGCACAGTTAACCTCCTAAAATGTCTACACTACCAAACAGCAAAAGGTGCAAAGATAACAAGGCTATCCCTAAACTGGAGTGCAACAACAACCATCCAAACCACTGAGCCCTACCAAACAGCAAAAGATGTAAAGATAACAAGAATAACCCCAAACTGGAGTGCAACAACAACCATCCAAACCACTGAGCCCTGCAACAGAGAACAAAACAGAGAGAACTTGAAACAGAAATATGCAAATAGGACAAGCCAGACCTCTCAAACTGATGGACTTTTTAGATCATTGAAGGAATGAATCACCATGAATAAATGAACTTATGATTGGAAGATGCAAGTTCAATCTAGACAACAGATTTCACACTAGTGTAGGGTGGCCAGACCCCGTTTTCAGTGACCTGTCCCCGGCTACTACTGTCCCCAGTTTTCACTGTGACTGAAAGATCCGAAACTGGAATACAGAAAAGAGACCAAAAAAAAAAAAAATGTTGACCAAACTTTACATAGTTGCACACTGTACTACTCGCACTGTACTGTGTACAGTGTATATAACTAAGGAAATAATAAACAGCTTTGCACGGCATACTTTGCGAGATTACCTTCCAAAAACTAAACCAAATTTCCTGCAAAACCATCGTCAGTATCGTCATGCACGTCCCTGACTCCCCTCTTGCATTCCCACCAGCAACCAGCCAGCACCACTTCTCTTTCTGCCATCTAATACTGTTCAATCATTAATTAGTAGTCATTATTTTCACTATTTTATTATGCCATGAATAAGGAGAAGGCCTTAGTTTGTGAGAAGTGCCTGGCTGATACATTTTTTTTGCAGCTGATTTTATGGGTGCTCTTGACCTCAGCTACTCTGATCAGAGAGAGAAAAGAAACTCATTGTTAATCAACTGGATTTTTATTCAATTCCTTTGCAATACAGGATAAATAGGGTAGGAGAAACTTTTGAATGTTGCTTTATGAATGGTAAGGGCACAGTGTCCCCGTTTTACGCCTCTGAACAGAAAATGTCCCCGAATTTTGTCTCGGAAATCTGGTCACCTTACACTAGTGAGGAACTTTTCTTTCTCTAATCACAAAAGGCCTTAGAAGAGAAGAAGAAGAAGGCTACAGTTTCAACACAGTGGTTTGACATGGCATCACAATGATGAGAGAGTTCAAGAAGAATGGCTATATATAAAAAAAAATAAAAGCAAGTCTAGTTATCCATGCTTCTGACATATATCAAATTGCCAAGAGCTAGAGAATACAGGAAATAGATAGAATCAAAGGAATCACTTCAGTGGTTTTCACTGAATCTAGGTCAATAAGAATCTCTGAGACCACCATACAAGGAAGCATCTCCATTGAACCAAGGCCCTAAAGACTTCAATCAAGCATGAGACAATATTGCATAATGGCAATACCATGAAGGCCACAGTGAAGTATCACATTCCTCAAGGGGAAACAAAAAACCAAAAACTTCCAAAGCCACGTCAAATGAATGTAGGTGTCAGAACAAACCCTTGAAGGTACCTGGGGGTAACTATACTCTGTTTTTTTCCATCTGTCCATCCGCCTGTGGTGTTTTTGTATGGTAACACTGCGTCCCGGGCTTTAAATAGTTACGCTATGTGTAAGTTTTAGGTAAATAAAAGGATATCTGGGCGTACATTTGCAACTGAAAAGTGTTTTAATAATTTACTGTATGCGAATTACACCGTTAATATTCGAAATAGGATATTGTTATTATTGTTGAATGTAAGCTGAATGTAACTATCTAAAGCCCGGGACGCAGTGTTACCATACGCAAACACCACAGGCGGATGGACAGATGGAAAAAAACCGAGTATAGTCAACATCGAGACAAATCACACTAGCATTGAAAGGGTCAGGTCAAACTTTAGTGAGTAGCACTCTATATAGGTAAGAGGGTCAATGCAAGAATAGAAAAAGAGGGTGAGACTTCTCTTACAACCCTCTCAAAGTAGCTGACATCTATATGATGAACCATTACCCAATGACTGAGGCCAGAAGACATGGTAGCAAAGGACGATATATGACCTGAGGGCATTAGGCAAAGACAAAGACAAGAACAGATCTTACAGGCCTGACAAAACAAAGATACCATAAACTCTAATTATTGACAACTAAAAAAAACATCACAATTATGCCTCGATGGCCACAATTAGAAGCATGAGGAAGTAAAAAATGTTCCAAAGAGCTGGAGGATTGAGCAATGCAAACTTATGTTCCTAGGTCCAAAGAAGCAAGAAGCCAAGCTTGTCATTTTTCCAGACAAACTCCAATCCGGCACAAAGAATCAACATCATCTCTGGATGATGGAAAAAAAAAAAGACAATAGTATGTCATACATAATGGCAAGTGGGAACCATCATCGATGTCGAAACTTCAACAAGAAAGATTGTACTTTGCCATAAGCTGTAAAGTATCTTTGCATATATTTTCCTCATTTGCATAAGTGGAAATGCATATTGTATGAAAGGAAGATATTATGTTTTGTTAAATTTGTATTTACTTAGGAAAAGCATTGTGTGTCATTGTTGCATGTATTAGTCTTTCAAGTGTATGTGTAATAGCTCTTAATTACCAGCCATCAGATATTTTGTTTGGGTAGTTGGCTGAATGTTTTGGTATTAGCCAACAATGGTAGCCAGGCAGTCTAGTCACAGCTCCAACAGAGTCGAGTCGAGTCAAGTTAGCTCAAATCGAGTGGTTATATGGACAAGATCTAGTCCAATGATCTTTGAGAAGTCATCGGGATCTCCATATTGTAATAACTTAAGTATTCCTATCTCAAAGTTCATTTGGGGAAATTCCTATTTAGGATATACATATCTAATGAAAGGGAAGTGTTTCCTATAATGTCTTTGGATGAGAATAGTGACAAGGAGACCGTGCTCATGCCGGATCTCAAACTATCTAGGTTAGAGATAGCAAATCTGTCATTCATGATAACGAATCCATCATTCACAATTACAGTACACTGGTATCATTTACGTACTCATTAATATACACAACACAATGTCATATCTTGAATGTCGATTAGAATGAGCATAGTAATCTGGGTGTCTTAGTGTAGAACTTAGGCTACGATTTGGTTATTCACATTTCAATTCACCATTGTGATTTGAAATGCTCTGCTTATTACTAAGCGAGTAGTAATAAAAATTGAGGAACATGAGGAGAACAATTACCAGGAGACTCAAAAACAAGGCTATGCATATCAAAACCTGGCTAGCTAGACAAAGATCAGCACCACCATCTTAATACTCCAAAGCACCTGCAAAATGACAGTTGAACTAGGAATAAAAGATCAGCAAAAGTAGCAAGGATCTCTGTGAAGGAAGACTCATGCTAAAGAAGCTAAGCAATTAGTTATAAATAGGACCACGATAAACAAGGTAAATGTAAGATCATCTACAGGAAGCCAAGAAAATTTTAAGCAGCTGCCACTAAATAATATTTAAGAATCATTCATGGTAGAGCAGAAACCAACAACTGGGTGTTACCACAGCTCAAGGACACAAGCAGAGACCCCAAATGATGACTAGGTCATGAACAGGATGCAAGGAGACATTCTCCCCCTTCATGCCAGCCAGCACAGGACCAATACAAAATACTGTGAAGCCCAACCAGGTGAGATGCAAAAAAGATCCAAAGGGGGCATCAAAGACCTGAAGCAGAGGCCATGCAAACAGTCAAGAAGTGGGGGCGTACCCAAGAGAATAAGCAGAAAAAGACAGGAACAGGGTCCAAAACATGTCATGAAATGCTTCCTACAGAAAAAAAATTAGTGGGGGCGTACCCAAGAGAGTAAGCAGAAAAAGACAGGAACAGGGTCCAAAAGATGTCATGATATGCTACCTACAGAAAAAAAAATTGGTGTAGCTAGGGTGATAAAACATGAGCTAGTGACCAACTGAACAAAGTCCAATTTCCAGAAAGAAAGATAAACTTTATTGAACCGATAAGGACTAGAACCAAAAGTGGATGGTCAAAGGTTCTCCACAACCACCCTTGAAAGGAAGACATACAGGTATATAGTTTCCATACTTTACAGTTCAAGGCTTGAATATTAGACCAAACAAGCATGAGGAAGAAGCATTATCACTCATGCCAAGAGCCTAGTAAGAGAAGGAAAAAAAAAATTACACAAAGAACACAAACCTTGCTTCAAGCAGCAACATGAAGATTGTAAGAAAATTGAGATATCTAAACAAGATAGAAGAAGCTCAGACACAGAACTCATCAAAGGAAGTACTAAAGTACCATCAGAATATGCCTAACCCCAGGCAAGAATCAAGAAACACAAGAAAGAATGCCACACTACCAAGGACAAAGACACTAGAATCAGCAACTGTCCAGCCTTACATTACAAATGTCACCAGTTATGACAGAACGCCAGAATCCTTACAAAAGAGAAATACCAAATGTGAAATAAAAACCTTAAGGTCCTACCATACTGTAAAAAAGAGAATATTGAGTTAAGTGAAAGAGCATCAGTAATGACTGAGAGTGAGAACCAAGGCACTTGTTGTATTTTTTGTTTGTATGGTGTTTTTACGTTGCATGGAACCAGTGGTTATTCAGCAACGGGACCAACGGCTTTACGTGACTTCCGAACCACGTCGAGAGTGAACTTCTATCACCAGAAATTCACATCTCTCACTCCTCAATGGAATGGCCGGGAATCGAACCCGCGACCACCGAGGTATGAAGCAAACACCAAACCAACCATGCCACTGAGGCGCTCTGGCACTTGTTGTAGGACAACAACTGGTCCCCACAAGACTCCGTAAAACAGACCAACCAATTACAAAGAATAAGAATAACCTTATATTTGGTCTCATCAGAATAGTGCTTGTTGGCACAGTGATAGAATATAAAGGACTCGGGACAGGAAGGCTATGTCTCCTTTCCTACAACGACTGCCTCGGCTCTCACTATGTCTCACTCGCACGGATGTGACAACAGCATATGTCTGCCATCTTCATTACATGCTAGGTCTGTGGTCTGTAAGATTAATGTTCACCCCAGTCCCATGCTTTTTTGTCAGGGAAAGTGAGTGGGTTTGAGGACTCACAGTGGGTACCAAAAATATGTTTTACTACTTCTAAACCTGTTTCTTTTACAGCAGAGCTGCTATTTGTCCTCAATGAACCTTGTATGCCGTGATTGTTGAAGTAGCAAGGTGCTTGACCTCAAATAAAATGTAAAACAAGATGATAAAATGTAAAAGGTTTTAACAGACTTTAACTTGGCTCTCAGTGTAATAACCTACAGTAAACATTCCATATTCGCAGGGAATGGGTACCAGACTTCCCCCCTGCCCCATGAATAGCTAAAATCCCTGAATACTTAAAATCCCTCTAAAAAGGCTTAGAACTGCCTGACTCAAGGACCTATGGTATAAGAAATAATACCAGCAATAATACCGTCAATATTCCCAAAGATGACACCCAATGGAGGAAACACCAACAACAACACCAGGAATAACATCATAGAGCAAAGAGCCGATTAAATCCTGCTCCCCATGACATCAACCGATGAAATCCTGCTTCCCATGACATCAACCGATGAAATCCTGCTCCCCATGACATCAACCGATGAAATCCTGCTCCCCATGACATCAACCAATGAAATCCTGCTCCCCATGACATCAACCAAGTGCTGACATGATCACCAAGGCTATGCCAGAGAAACCATCAACTCCAGCAACTAAACAGCCAAAAACAGACAGTCCTGAGAGTGCAGCCAATCAAAAATCAACATCCCGTTGCACCCCACTGGCACCACTGATACAAAACACTGCAGTGTTTTATATAACTGGAACCACTGATACAAAACACTGGAGAACTCCTAAAAGCATCAGCCCAACTCTAATCTTCGCCTGGAAGATGACCAGCAGAGCCTGAGTCGAAAAACTGCGAGAAAATAAGAGGAGAGATTAGAAAGAGAAGGGAGAGCCCAGGAGAAGGCTTGAAAGAGGAGGAGATGAGAGGGAGAGATAGAGAGAGAGACCTTACAGACCTTACAGTTCGTTCGGGTTGCCCCAGGTCCCTCAGTGTGAAGCGCCTCTAATGTCTACCAGAGAGTTGCTAGAGAGAGAGAGAGAGAGAGAGAGAGAGAGAGAGAGAGAGAGAGAGAGAGAGAGAGAGAGAGAGAGAGAGAGAGAGAGAGGGGGATTGATGTATTTCTCATGCAGAATAATAATTGTCCCTTGAATCCACCATTTCTGACATGTCCTTCATTGACACATTGCTTACCAGTCCAAGCAATACTGAAAAAATTAACAATAAGGAGACTTTGAGAAAGTCCTGTATAAAATTAACGCAGCTGAATCAGCCATTATTTTCAAAGTGTTTAACAGAAGGTCTACTTCACAACAACAACAACAACAACAACAACAACAATAATAATAATAATAATAATAATAATAATAATAATAATAATAATAATAATAATAATAATAATAATAATAATAATAATAATAGGAAAAATTCTCTATTGCAAGAGTATATATAATGTTCTAAAGGGTCCACAATAATACTAAGTGTTACGAGTCCGTGTATAATTTTTAAGACTTTACAAAAAGCTTTCGAACCCTTCCCTGGGTTCATCTTCAGCCCAAATGAACAATTAGTTACAACATGTACAGAGATAAATTTAAAAACAAGAGTTGTTGAAGATCGTTGACACCGGTCGTTAGCTTGATAATGGGCCAGGTGATCAAGAAAGGGGGCAGTTAACTCCAACTAGGTGATTTCCTCTCCCCTATCAATCCTTCTGGCTGCAATTCTGTTGGATCTCCGCAATGGTTGTTGAAACGTTGCAGGAAGTCCTTCATCCGAGGGCGTAGATTGGGCACCGTAACCAGAGGCAAGGTGGAAGCAGCATCAGTATGTTTTTAAAATATTTTAACTGTAGGACAGGCTCTGTTTTTCCTCTCCTGATGCTGCTTCCGCCTTGCATCTCCCAGTCCAGGTAACCACTGCCCAAGGGGAGTCGGATGAAGGGCGTCACTATTTTGTCCAGCAAGAGGACCCACGTGCACGATGAAATGGAAAGGCTTCTTCTTGTCTGGATAAAAGACAAAGAAATTGCTGGCAAAACAATAATGGAGACGGCAATCTGCCACAAGGCAAGCTGTATTTTCTTCGATTTGATTGCCCAGGTCGAAGACGACGGAGGAGAAGGGATATCAACGCCAACCCCAGACTTCAAGGCTTAGCATGGGTGGTTAGAGAAATTCCGTAAACGGACTGGCATCCATTCGGTGGTGCGGCATGGGGAGGCGGCCAGCTCGGACACGAAAGCGGCTGAAGCCTTTAAAAAGATGTTCAACGAGATGATGATCAACGAAGGCTACAGTTCTCAGCAAGTTTTCAACTGTGATGAGACTGGCCTTTTTTGGAAAAAAATGCCTCGTCGGGCGTACACCATGCAGGAAGAGAAGAAGCTACCCAGGCATAAGACTGAAAGACAGGCTTACACTCGCACTTTGTTATAACGCCAGTGGGGATTGCAAGGTGAAGCCCCTACTTGTCTATCATTCCGAGACTCCTCGAGCCTTCAAGGCCCACAAAATGCTTATGGAGAATTTTCCAGTGATGTGGAGGGCTAATGCAAAAGCCTGGGTACTGAGGCTTTTGTTCAACAAGTGGGTAAATCTGTGTTTCGGCCCGACAGTGAAGAAATTCTTGGAAGAGAAGCGCCTCCCTCTGAAATGTCTGCTGGTGTTGGACAATGCCCCTGCCTAACCTCCTGGCCTCGAGGAAGATATCCTAGCAGAGTATTCCTTCATCAAGGTTCTTTATCTTCCGCCTAACACCACCCCTCTCCTCCAGCCCATGGACCAGCAAGTGATATCGAACTTCAAGAAGCTGTATACGAAACATCTTTTCAAGAGATGTTTTGACATCACCGATACCAAAAACCTCACCTTGCGTGGATTTTGGAAGGAGCATTTCGATGTTGTCATATGCATCCAACTCATCGACCAAGCTTGGCAGGAGGTTTTGAGGCGAACCTTGAATTCCTCGTGGAGGAAACTCTGGCCTGATGCTGTATCCGCCCGAGACTTCAAGTGAGTGAAGCTGGTGCTGCAGATCCTGAAACTGTTTCGCAAACAGGTCTTGACAAGATCGTTGCACTCGGCACGTCCATGGGGCTGGTCGTTGACAAGGACGACATCAATGACCTTCTCGAGGAGCACCAAAGGAGCTTACGACAGATGACCTGTAGGAGTTGGAGGCCATGCAACATAACGTCGTTCGAGAGGAGTTCTCTAGCAGCGGTGAGGAGGAGGACGACGACTCTATGACAACGGCAGAAATTAAGGAGGCTCTAGCTGCTTTTCATAAGGTGCAATCATTCGTAGAAAAGAGACATCCCGAAAAGGCTTACACAGGTCGTATGCTTGCACAGTTCGATGACGTTTGCCCGAGTCGTTTCAGGAACATTGTCAAAAGTAGGCAGAAGCAATCTTCCTTGGATAGTTATTTTTTAAAGAGGCCTTTAGTAGGAGTAGTAGTAAGCAAAAAGGAAGCACAAAGTGATACTAAAAAACAGAAAGTTGAAAGTTGGAAAAAAAACTAGAATAGAAAAGTAAAAAAAATGTAAAAATCACAAAAAGACAAAAAAAAAAAAGAAAAAAAATTACTTTCAAGTTTTTTGTAAAGTCAAGTGTTACAGTTTTGTTAATGTGTTTCGTAAAGTTTAGTTTATGTTTTCCTTACATTTTTTTATGTTTCATAAAGTTAAGTGTACGTACGTATCTGCTGTTTGTCCTCCTCCTCTGTCCCCACTTTCGGAGATAGCCTCACTCGAAAGGTAAGCTTCCACATTTTACTACATACGTACATATGTACGTACAGTATTTCTGGTATACCACGTACACTAATACACTTTATTTACAGGTATATTAGCAGTACGTATTAAGTTAGGTATTGAATGGTCCAAATTGTTGTAGTATTTCATTGTTTATAGGTCAATTTAGCTTTATATGAAATTTACTGGGGTGTTTTTGGGGCTTGGAGCGGATTAGCCATTTTACATGTAAAAATGCGGTCCAAGATACGAAAAGCTCATGATACAAAGGCCGCCTTGGAACGGATTAATTTTGTATCTCGAGGTACCACTGTACTATATGAAAATTCTTTGTAATTGGTAGGTCTGTCTTACAGAGCCCTGGGGGGACCATGAGAATGTAACTCCTTTGAGTGTCCCCATGTATAAAGCCTTGTGAATTTTCCATATGTTAATCTTGCTCTTGAATCCCAATCCTGCAAACTAAGTTTTTACAATTTTTCCCATGACACTTTCACATCTTTGGTGCTCTTGGTCACTAACAGTTGAGTATCATCAGTTAACTGTAAAGCATGGTAACTTAAAAATAACCAATGGATACTAAACACATCAGTCATAGAATCTCCAGTATGGGTCAGGAAAGGACAAACTTACTCTAAACAAGACAAAGCAAGATGCAAAATAAATGTAAACAAAGCTTATGAATACCTAAAGAGTAAGTGTGAACAAGGACATGATGAGATGATGCTAACTGAAGCAACAGGGAGCAAAATGGAAAAAAACTTGATGAGGACACGAGATGTACTGCACACTTCCAATCCAAACTCAGTATATTGAGAGAAGTTGCAGGTTGATGGTGGACCGGAGTCTTGGCATATACTAGGAATCCTTTCTTCTTTCTACTCTACAGTCACTAGCTGGGTCCGTTTTACACAAAAAGGATTACTATTTTGTAAATAGGGTTTTCTACAAAAATTCTAAATTACAAACTTTAATTAAAGAAAAACATAGTTCTGACTGGAATTTCATGAAAAACTTGAGTCATGGGCCAAGAAAAGGCCATTACACCTCCATAATACAGTCCAACCTCTTAAAACTGACATCCTTGGGACCAGGCCTTGGCCAGACTACAGAAAATCCTGGATGACATAAATCACCCCTAAAAAATCTCTTTGTAAACATTCCACATATATATTGTTATCAAAAGTACTATAACAAAGCTTTTGAACAGTCACTGTCTTTTGCTAGGTTTAGTTCCTTATGAAAATTCTGGCCTCCTCCATAAGCATCTCCCCGGAAATGCTTACAACACCTTTGCTACATTAAGAGCTTCAACCACTTTACATGAACACTGTCGAATTCTGATCTCCTGGCACCTTTCAATGTTTTCTAGCACTTCAAAGGGCAAATACTAATCAATTTGTATTAAGAATAATGATAATTCTAATAAAACTGCTGTTTTACGTATTGTATGCAATAATAGTTGAACCCCCGGATTCACATGGGATAGGGACCACCAGCCCTGCAAATAGCTAATCTGCAAATAATTGACACTCCTCTAAAAATGATTATAATTGCCTATTATGATAGTTCAAACACCAAAAAAATCCCTCTAAAACACTTATACCTGACTATTTTAATAGTTTTATTATGAAAAATGTATTTAGTCACACAAATATGAAAATACAGTAATTATTGATTTTCTCTGTGAAAAATTTGTGAAGAGATGAATTTTCTGCGAATAATGTGGATATAAGTTCCACAGAAAAATCCACGAATCAGTGAAGCCTCAAATCACGAACCGTGAATGGATGGGGGTCCACTGTTCTTCATACATTATTGTCATCACATTGTTGTATGATTTATGAACAAAGCGATCAGGTGCAATTTATATTCTTTTAATGTTTACGTTCTTAAAATCCTCAGCTGATGATTCATATTTTTCATAAATTAGCAAAACTGGGTTTAAATATGCAACTTACCCTATTTTTAAATGCAATAACTAAAGGAAGCAAAGGTGTGATTTCACCAGAATTGGATGTTACTTTTGCCACTACCAAAAAATTTGTGGCCTGTACATTATTCGTGTCTTCTGCCATAGCTACAGTCATAAATTTAGTGGTATACTTTCACAGCCTTTTCCTCTCCATTGCATGAAGGATGAATAAAGATTTATTTTATTCCTATTTATAAAAGTCACCATTGAAAATTAGCCAATTTTTGACAAGTCAACAACTGTATCATAACCCTTGACACGTCAACAACTGTATCATAACCCTTGACAAGTCAACAACTGTATCATAACCCTTGACAAGTCAACAACTGTATCATAACCCTTGACAAGTCAACAACTGTATCATAACCCTTGACAAGTCAACAACTGTATCATAACCATTAATAAACATGTGTTAGTTACAGTAACAGACATCAGAAAATGGATGTTTCTTGATTCGACTGCTTAACTGCCGTTGTTTATGCCAGTGTTTACACACAGCAGTAAATGGTTGCTAATTATAAGAAAAAGTAATTTATTTTTAGCCGAGACATTAGGATGTAAATGATGAAATTATGTTTTTGGATGAAATTTTAAAGACTCCATGATACACAAGATCAGACGATACATGAGTAGTATACAGTATACACAAATTACTATCAATTTGTATGCTGTATTTTTTTTTATAGTATCACAGGTTTTCATTGGAAATAAACTTTGTGTATTTCTGGAACAAGCTTAAGAGGTCGGACTGTAATTTAAACCATCATCAAGTTCCGAAGGGTTTGGCTAAACTTCCCAAATACTAGACAGATTTTTACATATTCCACAATTAGATTTATGTAATGTAAAGTGAAGATAACATTTTACAAGATCAGAATAACCATATGAACAATGAATTAAAATTTCTCTCAGAAACATTAACCAAATATGTTTGTGTATTCCAGCATCACTTTACTATGTAATAAATTCTGAACAGCTGAGAGCTTTAATCATTATTGCAAATACTATTCATTTTACCATTTTACTTACCTTTTCCTCATTTATGGGAAGTGACAAATCCATAAATGGCTCAAAAACTTGGGAGGACCAATGGCATTCCTCACAAAACACTGAAAACCAAGAAAAGACTAATGGTAGATATCTTAAATTAAACACACACCAGCCAAATTTAATGGGGGCCAGGAGGGAGGAAAAACCAGTACTATTATCTGTTTAAAAATGCAGATTTCTTCTGGAATTTGATAATATTCTTATTATTTCCTGTTCAATTAAATATTCACCCCAATCTACTAAAACAAATAGAAACAAAAAATAAAAATCCTTTACACAATAAAAAAGTAAACTACCTCTATATGACCTAGAAATTCTTAAGTTATAACCCCAATAAGAGTTTCTTTTTAAACATTTAATATACAAAATATGTTTAGCATAAATACCACGGTAAAAAAAATAATAATAATCAAATGCAACTGGGAGCACAAAGCCTGGAGTAGTGATGATTCAACTTGAATATCAGATATTAAACCTTACAAAATAATTGATACTTATTACCTTTACGTACACACCAGTGTCGATCTTTTCATTCAATAACTGCAGAGCTCTTTAATGTCAATACATACTGGAAGAAATTTGTGACACCCAAGTAACTAACTGGTCTTTTTCCCCCTAGAAACAACAATTATAGAACATGTTCTCCCATGTCACCAACAATGATCATTAATGCATACAGTAAAACCTCACTTTATCAGACCCAGAACCAATGGACATTGGATTTAACAGACAAAATCTTGCCAAGGGTAGGATAGTGGCTGCTGTTGTTTATGTTTACACCTCTGTTGTTTACGTTTACTCGGGCACTAACCTCAGCAATAGTGTGAAATTGGAACTTACCATACATTTCCGTGTATCAAACGACCTTTAGATACGACAATGTAAATAATTATGCCAAATTTTCATGAATTTATTGCATAAGAAAACTAATAAATTACAAAACCATCTGTGTACAGGCTAGGTTTTGCAACAACAGGTATGGTATGAAAAATTGGTTATATAAAGATGATGTCAATAGAAAGGCTGCTTTACTCACTGTAACCTTAGAGATTTAAAATAAATGAAATAAAGAAGCCGATTCTATATCATGTTTTTCCTACAAATGTTGCCTAAATGGTACACCAATGTTTTGTTTACGTATCATCTCCAATCACAAACAAACCCTAACAATACGATAACGTATAAAAATTATTGTACATAATTATCGTTCTTATAACTGAATTGTTATTTACCATCAAAATGATAATGAATTTTTAATTGAAAATTAATAGTTATCCTAAGTGTTATTAATAACGTAATTACACTATTAACATTTCTGAATGGCTACTAAAAGATAAAGGTTGTTGTCAGTGCAAAAATAACTCTATGTTTACATTTTGTCAGCTGGCCTCGCATGGATAAAAGTTGATGTCATTGATGTGAAATTATTCCTTGAATATTTATCATGAAGATATGCCAATAATATTTAAGTTTAAAATGGTTTTATTATCTTTACATTTCATCACCAATCGGAAACAACTATACGTACGATAATGTATAATAATTTCCCGTTTGTACGACTAAATTGTTCTAAAGAGTTATTTACAACCAAAATGACGATGAATTTTTAATGCAAAATTTATATTGTTATCCTAAATGTTATTACTGTACTACAATAATTACACTACTATTAAAATATCTGGATGGTTACCAAAATATAAAGGTTGCTGTGAGTGCAACCATTAACTGATGTTTACATTCTGTTAGCTGGCCTCACCTAAATAAGTTTATTTCATTGATATGGAATTATTCCTCAAATGAGCAATTCATTATGAAGATGCCAATAATATATAAGGTACAAATGGTTATACAGTATTTCCTTTATTATCAGTTTAATTCATAATGCATAATGTGAACCTTTTCATGCATGATGGTGGTGATCACACTTAGGCCAAAGCTAACCTACCGATAAACATTAGGACATAAAAAAACAATGCTTCGCTTTAACAGACAATCAGCTCTAAAGCAAGGTTTCACTGTATATATGTCAGAAAATATTCTCTTCTTTTGGTCAAAGAATTCATAATTTTAATGAAGATTCAAGTACCGGACACTATTAAGCGCGTACACGTCAAAACACAACTACTGTTGGCATCACATATGGTTTGCACTCCAGATATAATCTGGATGTAAACTGCTGTAATGGTCACTTCAGTACCTTTAAAATCTTTCTGTCAAACATTTAAATCAGTCATGAATTATCAAGATTCTAATACAGAGAATTATATCTTCAAGCAGTGAAAGTATTCCCTCAATTATCTGGATTGCCATTACCCAGACACAACTGGACCCCAGGGACCAAGGCCCAAATGGTTATATGGTATAGTTTATGCATAAATTTTTTCAAAATTGAAAAAACATCTCTCTGATAGTTGGCAATGCTACACGGCCTTCAGAAATGCTTGTAACACTGCTTACAAATAAACAAACTGAGAAAGGAGTTAGGAGGTGGGTAGTCCAGGAGAAGTTTCGAAGTTTGGGGGATGACCATTTGATTGGGTGCCATTGGAGAGGAGGGTCAGTAAAGCAGTGTAGAGAAACTCACTCAGAGAAGAGACTGTTTTTGAAGATGGGTGGAGCTGGGTAGTTGTTTACTTGGCTGGGAGGGATTGGGGATGCTGTGCTGGATGATAAGGGCTAAGTATAATTCTGGCTTGCTAGAGCTTGACTTGTTTCATGTTTTTATGTTTATGATATAGTAATTCTATTAAAGAATATGTACAGACCCGAAATATAGTATAGTACTATAAAAGAGAAAGACAGGGCAATTGAGGTATGTTTAAACTGAAGACTATAAGTAACACAAACACACTCCTACACTTTTTATTTATATTATAAGGTGACCAGTTCTGCCCACTAGTGGGAGAATTGGAACAACTGTAAGCAGGAAGCTCAGTTTGTTCATGCCTTATGCCCATCAGTGGGGAGGAGGGTGGGCTCTGATTCTGTAATTACTTGCTAAGTATATGTGAAACTCAATTTTATTATGAAAATAAATTTTCACATAAGTAACTTACCAAGTAAATACACAGCTGAATCCCACACTGACAGGAGGTGGGAGACATGGACATTTACTACTCCAAAATAGTAAATTTTGTAATAAATTGAAACAGAAAAGTTGCTAGCATTGAATACATTGCTTGTCATTTCCTTATCAGTAAATAGAGCTATTAGGATACTGCCTCTGATTGGTGTTCATCTTAACTTGTAGTGGTATGGTAGTACAGCCAAGCGTCACTTACTACATAAGTGGGAGCTTTACAACAAAGGTTCATGTCTAAATGCTGGAAAAGCATGATAGGTGCCCACCCTAGCCCTGGGTGCAGCACTAAATTAAAACAACCATACAATATTGTCACCTACGCTGAGATAAAACCACACATACAATGAGAGTGATGGGTGCTCCAGGTAAATTGCATGCTGTGGCTCTGCAAAACTTGACACATCATCAGGTAAAGAGATAATAGGAATAAATACTATGCTTCCTTCTGCTATACCATGCCAGTCACTAGAAATCGTCTGAACACTTCAACTTCCATAAAATTAGTGAGGAACGAAGAACGATTATATTCCCTGTAGTTCAAAGGCAAAATGGATGTACAATGCATAAAATATATGTAAGCCAAAGGGGTAGGGGTTACTCTGATGTCCTTAGCTTTACGTAGTTAGAAGGCGGCAAACTACTCTCCTAATTCTGAGTGTGCCTCAAGGTAAAATTCCATAAATGTAATAGGTTCTAGTCAGTGGATGAAACGGATCTTGCCATATAGCTATATGTAAAGGATGGTCCTCTGAAAACTCCAAATGGATAAAGACCTTACTATTTTCCCCACAGAGCTGGAGAGTATTTGGACATTCAGGGAACAATCTGGTGTCAGGCTGTAACTGGTGCCAGAAGCGTTATACACCAGTTGAGCTATGAGCACAGGACTGGTGGGTGCTTGTGGGAGCTAGCAAGAGCTCAGAGCAAGAGATGGCATCAGGCTGTAACTAGTGCCAAACAAGCAAGACACTAGGTGATCTGGCCGCCAAACGAGCTCGAGTCTCATGGCTCTATAGCTGGTGTCAGACAGTAGCTTATGCTAGATCGTAACTGTCATCCGGCTAATTGGGAGCCAGACATTTAGCTGGTTCCAGACGAGCTGAATGCCAGGAGAGCTAGGAATTCTGGTTTCACTCTGTAAGAAAGTGAAACTCAGAGGATGATTATACTTCCAGTAGGATGATACAGAATGGAAGTAAGGGACATATTGTGCCTGAAAGCTAAAGAGGAGGCTGGATCTCAATAGTATGTCTTAGTTGAAGCTAGAGGCTACCTGGAAGGAAATCAAGAGGAGGAATTCAGGCTCCAGGAGGCCTGATCCCTTCCTTGCTTGGCTCCTACCACTGCACGGGGAACATCTTCACTTTTTGGGAGAAAGTTTGGATGTCAACTTCATGATAGCCTTGGAGGGGAATCAGACATTTCCTCTTAGTCTGGATTGTCACTTTTGTCTATCACCTTGAAAGGGCAACCAATGCACCAGGGAAGAGGCTTCAACACTCAAGTCAAAAAACCTCCTTAAAATATTTTGAAGATTGCACCAACAAGGCCTGAGCTGACTTCTTTTGCAAATCGGAAGTGTTACCACTTACCACCACTTGTGGAAAAAGGAAATCACAAACTAATGGGGAAAACAAAGATGCTGATTTCTGCGCTGAAGTTACACCTTTAGAGGTAAAGGAACACCAAAGTTCATGTTTCTTAAGTATCCCCATAGTAAAGGTGGATGCCAACTCCTGGGAGCCATACCTAACTGCTCTGTCAATACATGAAAGAACAGCCAACAAATCTGCAGAAAGATCGCCAGGCATAAACTGATGATCTTGGATCTTCTTGGCCAGAGCACCTACTGCCCAATCTAAAAAGCTGAACACTTCAATCACCTTGAAGAGATTCCTTAGAAAGAGATCCAACTTGGCTGATGAAAACATAACTTTAGCAGCCGAGAAAGTAGACCTGCATGAAGACTCAACTAGTACTGAAAAGTCACCTTGGGCGGAGGCAGATGTACCCAGAGAAGGGGTTTCTCCAGTGGTGTAATAAAAGTGTCTTCTCTTCAATAAGCGAGAAGTTGGGAAACAGAAGGCATCCTTCCCTTGCTGAAGTAGATAGCACCATCTTGGGTAGTTTAACTGTATCCAAGGATAAACTACTTAACTGGAACGCAGAAGCAGGAGAAGACAAAGAAGGGAAGCATAAGCAGTTGGAGGCAAAGCCTCATTCAGATCCTGATCCTCTTTTGCTGAAGAAACTGGCGACAAAGTAGCCTCTACTGCACTAGAGACAGTGATAGGTTTGAGAAAACCTAAAATGGCATCAAAATGCTATTGGATGGGAGCCAGAGCTGAATCCACTATGGGTCGGAGTAATAACTGAAGAAACACATGAGGAAAGAGGTGCCCAGAGGAAGCAGTAAGCTCAACTACTGGATGCTCACTAATTTCTGTGCGCTCCGTCACTACTGGGCACTCACTCATTTCTGTGCGCTCCGTCACTACTGGGCACTCACGAATCTCTGGGTGCTCATGAGCCTCCAGTTGCTACTGGGCATTTGCAGACTATTGGGTGCTCTGGCGCCAATGGGCACTATTGTGTTAAGGGGCGCTTGGGAGCCCAAAAACTGTCCTTAAATCCTGTATCTCGCTCCACTGGGTGCTTAGAAGAGCGCTAAGGAGAATGTAACTTAACTGACGTTGTTCCGACACCACAGGGCGCTCAGATGGAGAACATGGAACTAGCCCTAATGGGCACTCAAGACACTACACACTTTTTGGGAGAACAATCCGACATAAAACTCTCTGGACTATCCCAAAAATTATAAGGTTTTGTTTCTCTGGCCTTCTTGGGAGGAACCATTGCCAACCTTTACAATGGTCTGGATTAATCACTGAAGCGCCACCGGCGCCTCTGTTAAGGGCTCAAAGCCTCAGAACTAGAGGGAAGATGATTAGATTAAGGTGGACCCCCATATTTGCAGGGGATGAGTATCAGACACACTGGCCCCCCCCCCAAAAAATAGCTAAAATCCACAAATACTTAAAAACCCTCTAAAAATGCTTAGAAATGACAAATTTTTAATCAATGTGTATAGTATTTCATAGCCAACACACCTGAGGTCTTAATAACAACTCCTGTGCACACTAGGTGACAGCTGGTCAAAGAGAGCACACCTAATTCCGTGACGCATCCAGTCTTTCCCCAACCCAGGAACTATAACAAAAGAGAGGGGCAGCTGGAGGTGGGCAGTAAAACATTAAGACCTCAGGTTTGTTAGCTATGAAAAATACAAATTGATTAAAAATTTGTTAACAAATCATAAAAACTACGGGGGTTTGTTACCACTTCCCACTCCCCCTTGCTAGAGAGAGAGGAGTATTTTGCTACTGAATAGACAGTTTGATATTTCAAAAATATAAGCAAAACCACTTTCAGTATGGCTAACTTACTCACCTATATCAGACCAGTCCAGCATATGACGAGTCTATTCCTCAACCAGCCCGTAGGGAGAAGAAAGGAACAGAGAGAAAGAAAGAGACCAGCCAACTTACCCATTCTCTCTTCCACACAATCATCATAAGTAAAATACAAAACTGTCCGGTGAGGGACACTGGGTGAATTACACAACTTGTTGGGCAGCCACCACAGGACCCAGGGAAAATGTGTCCAAAGATCTGTGGGCAATGTCTTTCAAGTAAAAAGAAGTGAATGTGGATTGATACAACCAGGAGCAGGCATTCAAAATTCTATGAACAGCAAAATTTTTCTTAACCCTTAAACACCGATTGGATGTATTAAACGTCAATGAAAATTGTCTGTTGGGTGCCGAATTGACGTACGAAACGTCAACACAAAAAAATATATTTTTTTAAATTTGCAGAAAAATAGTTACAGGCATACTTGGCGAAAACTTTTGAATCACGCACCTTGGGGGATGCTGGGAGTTCATGGATCGGGCTGTTGTTTTGTTTACAATCGTTACCCAGGCGCACAAGCACGAATTTCTTTCTTTTTGCACTAAAAAGCATCAGCGACACATCTCAGAAATTATTTTGTCACTTTGACATAATTTTTGCACCATTTTATATTAGCCGTTACATAGAGTTTTATGTATGAAAATGTGCACAATTTCATGTAGAATACAACATAAAACAATCCATGGTTGTAGCTTTTATCAGTTTTGAAATATTTTTATATAAATAATGATAAGTGCCAAAATTTCAACCTTCGGTCAACTTTGACTCTACCAAAATGGTCGAAAAACGCAATTGTAAGCTAAAGCTCTTATATTCTAGTAATATTCAATCATTTACCTACATTTTACAACAAATTGGAAGTCTCTAGCACAATATTTCAATTTATGGTGAATTTATGAAAAAACTTTTTCCTTGCGTCCGTGCAGTAACTCTTCCGAAAAAATCAGAAATTTTTTTGTCCGATTGTCGTAATGTTTGCACTGTTTTATATTAGCGGTTACATAAGGTTTTATATATGGAAATGTGCGCAAATTTATGTAGAATACAACAATAAACAACCCAAGGTAGTAGCTTTTATCAGTTTTGAAATATTTTCATATAAATAACGATAAGTGCCAAAATTTCAACCTTCGGTCAACTCTGACTCGACCGAAATGGTAAAAAACTGCAATTGTAAGCTAAAAATCTTACATTCTAGTAATATTCAATAATAATTTCAACCTTTGGTCAACTCTGACTCGACCGAAATGGTCAAAAACCGCAATTGTAAGCTAAAAATCTTACATTCTAGTAATATTCAATCATTTACCTTAATTTTGCAGCAAATTGGAAGCCTCTAGCACACTATATCGATTTATGGTGAATTTATGAAAAAAACTTTTTCCTTATGTTTGCACGGTAACTCTTCTGAAAAATTCAGAAATTTTTTCGTCCAATTGTCGTAATGTTTGTACCATTTTATATTAGCCGTTACATAAAGTTTTATATATGAAAATGTCTGCAATTTCATGTAGAATACTACAATAAACAACCCATGGTTGTAGCTTTTATCAGTTTTGAAATATTTTCATATAACGATAAAAAAAATTTTGGTCGAAAAACGCAATTGTAAGCTAAAACTCTTACATTCTAGTAATATTAAATCAATTACCTTCATTTTGCAACAAACATTAAGTCTCTAGCATAATATTTTGATTTATGGTGAATTTTTGAAAACAACTTTTTTTTTAATGACCACACGTTATGAATTCATGCATCACATTGTGATAATACTTTCTCTGTGTTGCTTTGATCGTTCTACAATTTGTTATATACAAAAATCATTGCAATTTAGTGTACAATACAACGGAAAAATAATTAACTCGTTAGCTTAAACCGTTTTCCTCACAACGCAATTTGTATACAATTATATATAAAATTAATTTTTTGCACTGTCATATATTCCAATATTTATATATGATTAAAATTTTTTTCATTTCTGATGGTTGCATACTAAACTTCAGGCAATGACAAAAAAGGAGCCAAAAATTAACTATTAATCTTGAAAATTAAGTGTGCTGTGATTTTTTGAAAAAAAAAAAAAAAAAAAAAAAAAAAAAAAAAAACAAAAAAAAAAAAAAAAAAAAAAAAAAAAAAAAACTTTTCCGCTTCGGCGCTCACTCGCGAACGCCGCCGGCATACGGGAGACACTTTCGGAAATACCGGCTCGGCATTTAAGGGCTAAATGCCTGAGAGGAACTTATACCTCTGACATCATGTGCTCTAGCCTGCACAGACTTAGTGACAGAACCATCAAGAGAGGAGTAAGCCTGCTTAATCGCCTCACGTATCCAGAGTGAAATAGTATTCTTGAAAACTTCCTTTCTGGAACGACCATTGCTAACAAAAAGTCTACAACATCTAGGTCTTGGATGACGAGTCCTTTTAAGATAGCATCATGGGGGTACGACAAGACAAAGCAAGAGCTCCTGTGGATTGTTGTCTACAAAGTCATTCAGTGATGGAATGGAGGCTTTAGACAGTTCATCAAAATCAAGAAAGCCCATTTTGGAATAAAAGTATTTGTACTTTGTCCAACAGGAGAAGGGTTTGACGGATATTCTTGGAACTTTGCAGCGTATTAAGGAAAAAGTAATTTCAAGCTCCAAGACCCTGCTGCATCTCATCTCAGCATATCAGAAGATATCGTCGTGTATCTCATGGAAGATTTATTAGAGCAAGGGCGCCATGTCATCACTGATAATTGGTACACAAGCATCTGACTCAGTGATTATTTGCTGACGAACAAAACTAAGCTGACAGGAGTAGTTCGGACAGGAAGAGGACCCCCCGAAACAAATTACGAATGCAAAGTTGGAGAAGCATCAATCAGTTTTTGCAAGAAAAGGCAACACTCTTATCAAATTTCAAGATAAAAGAGAGGTTACAATTTTGACAAAAAAGTATACAGCAAACATGGTCGAGAAAACAGACATACTTTGGGCAATTAGACCACATTTTTCAATAAACCTCTTCATATCGACTGCTACAATAGTAAAATGGGAAGCGTTGATATGGCAGATTAACTTCTTGAGCCTTATGCTTTAGACAGAAAAAGTCATGCATGGTTCAAAAAACGTTAAATTCATTTTATATTTCGTGCTCTTTTGAATTCATTCATTTTTTATAAAAATGAGTGCCAGTACCATCGTCCCTTCCTGACTTTTATTACTGATGTAGTCAGAGGTTGGCTAAATAAACACTGATGGTGCTGCAAAACTTATGGAGATGAGAGAAAAGATGAAGTCTAAAAGCCCCTATGGTGCTGAAGAAGAAGTTATCCATGCCTGGGTTCATCATGAGAAGACCAAGCAGAAGCACACTGCAGGATATGCACGAAGAATTTAGGCAAAAGGAAGGACAGTGTATATTATTGTCCAGGATGCCCCGGGGAGCCAGGTTTATGCTCATTAGACCACTGCAAAGAGTGGCATTCGATGCAGTCACCATATGATCCAAAACCAGCACCAAGTGGCACTCGCTTGAAGAAGAGGAAAAGCAATTAGGCGAGTTGAAAAATCATGTTTATTTTTTCCCTATCATTTTCTCCTTCCCTAGAATAGGGCTCCGAGTAATACCAGGTAACCAAAAACGATGGCACTTGAGTACCGCAATGGTCCATGGGAAAGCTCGTGTATCTTTCCCTAAATATATATTTGTATTATATACTATATATATATATATATAATATATATATATAATATATTATTATATATATATATATATATATATAATATACAAATATATATAATATATAATAATATAATATATAATATTATATATATATAATATATATAGTATATAATATATATATAGTATATATATATATACAATAATAATATAATATATATAATAATATATATATATATATATATATATATTATATAATATTATATATATATAATATATATATAATATATATATATATAATATATAAATTATATATTATATATAAATATTATATATTAATATATTATATAATATATATATACTTATATATTAATTATTAAATAATATATATAATATATATAATATAATATATAATATTTATATATATATATATAAAACGTGATGCTAAAGGGTCCAAATAGGACCGAAAGTACTCGGCTAACTCGTTTTTTCATTGTTTTCCTTCGTGGCAAAAAAACCTTTATTTATATATATATAATATATATATATATCACATATATAATATATATTATATATATATATATATATATATATATTATATATATATATATATATATATATATATATATATATATATATATATATATATATATATATATATATATATATATATATATATTTAATTCATTATTGTTCCAGCTACCCTTAACCCCTATACATAAACATATACATAAATATAAAATATATAATAAAAAATAACATTTATAAATCACGGATATAGCTATATACATAGAGACAGTTTCCGAGTACGTACTTACATGCACACATACATATATATAGAAATTCATGCATAGATATATATACACATACATACACTTTCATAAATACATTATAATCAATAAAGAGACATAAATAATGAGGAGAA
>NC_061087.1:3029143-3054143 GCF_015104395.2 Macrobrachium nipponense
GAGGGGAAAATGTCAGGACCACGTGATTGCAACACTAGCAGCTCTCCCCAGCTCTTCCCCCTCTTGGCTGTCACAGAACTAGATATATAGCTGACAATTTTAGTACCTGGATCTCGAAAAAGGTTACTGGAAGTTACTTCAAGAAGACTGGGATTTCCTTCATTCTTCCATAATTTTTTAAATATAAGCTAAAATCTTACTAATTCACTATGGTATTTTCTTTAATGAATTGATATTATTGCTGTATAAATTAATATTAATATTTGAAAATAGTAAATCATTTATTTTATCATACTAAAAAACATATTCGTAGTATATATAATATATATATATATATATATATATATATATAGAGAGAGAGAGAGAGAGAGAGAGAGAGAGAGAGAGAGAGAGAGAAGAGAGATTATAGTGATTATTTTCGTTGGAAAATACAAAGAGAGAGAGAGAGAGAGAGAGAGAGAGAGAGAGAGAGAGAAACTGTGCTAAACTATAAAGGATTCTTATCTTATCATAGTATGTGTTTTTTAAAAGCGTCGTAAACTCGGAGCGTTGGAAGCGTCAGCGTCGTAACCTCGGGAACAAGCGTCGTAACCCAGGGCGGATTTTTTTTAATGAATATTTAAGAAAAAGCGTCGTAAACCTCGGAACGTCGTAAGCCGGACCCATCGTAACCCGGGGCGCCTGGATATATATATTATATATACATACACATATATATATGTATATGTATATATATATATATATAAATAAAGTTTTTGCCATGAAGGAAAATTGAAAAGCGAGATAGCCAAGAACTTTCGGTCTAGCTTGACCCTCTACTAAGGCATAACTGATCATACAGAGGAAAAACATAGTAAAAGTAGGCTTAATATCCAAAATGACATTACAAGATTAGCAATAAGGTCAATTTAACTCTACAGAAACGAGGAAACGCCTGAGGGCAAGATTAGCGATTTTTAGGCAGCCACTCCATGGAGGAGCAAAAACACGTGGTCAACAGATGATTCCATCCAAAAAACAAAACAAAACTTTTGTTTTGAAAAAACAAGGAGGCAAAATATACAACTTAGTACCATGAAGTTTTACAAAAATGTTCCTAAAAAAATTATTGAAAAGACGAAAAAAAGGATATAAATTCGAGAGAGAGAGAGAGAGAGAGAGAAGAGATGCGAGAGAGAGAGAGTAGAGAGAGAGGCGGAACCCGAGAGGAGAGAGAAGAGAGAGAAGAGAAATAATAACTATCTACCATGTGGGACTAATTCATTTTAAGGTCCTTCATAAAACATTTTACATAATGGGTCGGTCCAAATGGTACAATCCCAGACTAAGATTTAGGTTTTGTTTTTATTAGTGATTTGTATAATTGCTGATTCCAGTAAATTTCTTGAAACATAATAATTCATTAGATCTAGCAAATTACAGGCATCGCCCCAATTAAAACAATGAGATTTTTCACTCAGATGGATAAACAGTGCACTTGAAGTCTGGGCTGTTCTAACTGAATACATATGCTGCTTAATACATACACATAAATTTTTACTTGACTGACCAATGTAAAAAGATGGGCAATCCTTACAAGGAATTTTGTAAATGTTGTTGTTATTTGTTACGGGACTATTCTTAATTAGCATATCTTTAATGGTATTGTTATAAGAGAACACTACATTAACATTAAACGATTTAAATATTGATCCTATGGTTTCAAATCCACGAAAGTAAGGCAAGCTAAGTACATTTAGGGATTTCTTTCTCATTACTAGCAACACATAAAACTTTTTTTGTGAGCTTTTTTGATAAAATCAATTATATGAGGGGTAGCAGAGATCGTTTCCTATCTTTTTTATGTATACTATTTCTTGGTCAAGATATTGTGGACTCATGATACGCAAAGCACGTAGGAACATAGAAGAAAAATTGAAATTTTAATATTAAGATGGTGGCCAGAATAAAAATGTACATATGTTAAATTATTTATGGGTTTTCTATAAATATAACAATTTGTCGGAAATTGTATTTTTCCTAACTATACAAACCTGAGGTCCTTTAACAATAGGAAGGTACTTAGCGGCAGCTGAACCGGTTGTAAGCTTCGAACAAGGGGGTTCGGTAGTTAACTACTTGTCCGGCAGTTGGTGGTCAGTCCGACTGCGAGGAGAGGATTCACTTTGCTTTAGGCCCAGGGAACGCAGAGTGAGGGGTGGCATGAGGTGGGACTATGTGTAAAGGACCTCAGGTTTGTAGTTAGGAAAAATACAATTTCCGCCAAATTGTTATTTATTCCGATATGTATACATACCATCGGTCCTTTAACAATAGGAAGACTCACTTCTTGGTGGGTGGAATCTGAGTCTTATGAACAGACTGGTGTTCGTCCTACCTTGGATTCCCTCCCTGGTCGTAAGAGCAGAGGGAGGGATCCTAGCCTCTGCCCAACTGATTGGGGTGTGTACCTCAGGATCAGTGGTCAGACTTCTGGACCAAATTTATAAGAGGGAGGCAAGCGTACTTCTTATAGATAGCAAAAGGCAAGAACTAGTTCCTACTTCAAGAGCCAAAATGAAGTCATGGGTTTGTCTCTTGTTGGCTTCCACTTCCCCCCTTGATGGGGAGTGGCGGATATATACTCCTATCCCTACTGAAAGGGATAGGATGGAGCTCAGTCGTGTAGCTTACCTGCATCGGCCTCCTGTTCAGCGTAGTGACGACCGCGGCCCTCTGCCCACAGGTAGAGGAGAAGAACGAAGGAAGAAGAGAAGCCAGTCACACACTCTTTCGTTCGTCCATTCCTGCAGTCACACAAGGAAGTGATGCTGTTCTGTCCCTCGGGTGCTGGGTTGACTACATACTTCGTTGAGCAGCCACCACAGGTCCAAAGGAAAGTGTCCAAGGTAATATCCTGAAGGTAGAATGAAGTGAAGGTGGTCTGGTTGGCCCAAACCCCTGCCTTCAGTACCTGCGCCAGGGAGAAGTTCTTGCGGAACGCAAGGGTTGGACCAATACCTCTGACTTCGTGAGCTCTCGGACGAAGAGTAAGGGTGTCGTCACTACCAGCCGTATTGTACGCCCTCCTGATCACCTCACGCAGCCGGAACGAGTGTTCTTGGACACTTCTTTCTTGGTAACCCCAGTGCTAACGAAGAGGCGTTGACACTCAGGCCTGGGTTGCCAAGTTCTCTTCAGATAGTGCCGTAGCGCCCTCACAGGACAAAGCAGCAACTCATCCGCATCATTGTCAGTAAATTTCTTCAGGGAGGGGATCATGAAAGACTCGAACCAGTCGTCAGGGACTGAAGGATTCTGAGTCTTCGCTACGAAGTTCGGGTCGAAATCGAGCGTCATGGATCCCCCTCCCCTGGAATGCTTGACGTCGAAGGAAAGACCATGAGTTCCCCTACTCTCTTCGCTGATGCCAGGGCCAGCAGGAAGAGGGTCTTGAGGGTCAGATCCCTGTCTGGTGACTCTCGGAGTGGCTAGAAGGGTCTGTGAGTCAAACTACTAAGGACGTGAGTCACATCCCACCCCGGGGGCCTGAGTTCCCTGGGTGAGCAAGACCTCTTGAAGCTCTTCATCAGGAGGGAGATCTTGAAAGAGGAGATGTCCACACCTCGCAGTTTAAGGACTAGGGCCAGGGGACTGTCAGGGATATCCAGCCATATCTGTTGCTGCGCTGCGAGAAAAGCCTCTCGCTCGCAAGAGATGGTGGATAACAGCCAGCCGTGAAGACACAGGGACTCGACGGACCGGTGGTACCGTTCTACATGTGGCTGGCGCAGGAGGATGTGCCAGGGGGAATCTCCCTCGGTGCTTCGGCGAGCAGAGCCAGCAGGTCCGGGTACCAAACGACTTGAGGCCGTTTGGGTGCCACCAGGATCATCCGAAGATTCGCAGTGATCAGCGCCCTGCTGATCACTTTGCAAATCAGACAGAACGGGAGAAAGACATAAACGATGAGGTTGTCCCATGGGTGTTGGAGAGCGTCCTCTGCAGCTGCCCATGGGTCCGGCACAACCGAGTAGAAAACCTAGAGTTTTTTGTGCCGGGTGGCGAACAGATCCATGACTGGACGCCCCCACAGGTGAAGGGACCACTCGGTTCCTATCACCTGATCCTGACAGCTGAGCTTCTCGGCTACCACATTCCTTGCCTGGAACGCAGCGGGCTGACAGCTCTGTGCAGCGGAAGGGACACTAGGCCCCTGCTTGTTCACTGAGTATCCCACCAGACGATCCTGGAACTCTTGGAGAGCGAGGAATGCTGCCTTGAGCTCCAGGACGTTGATGTGAAAGTGCTTGTTCGTGATGATCTCACACACCTGCAGCCAGCAACTCCTCCAGGTGTGCGCCCCATCCCTCGGTCGATGCGTCTGAGAAGAGCAGCATCTCCGGGAGAGAGAGAGAGAGAGAGAGAGAGAGAGAGAGAGAGAGAGAGAGAGAGAGAGAGAGAGAGTGCGAAGAGGCACTCCTCTTACGAGGTTCCCGTCGTCCAGCCACCAGGCTAAGGCCCGGCCTCACCTCCTCCGTAAGGGACACGGGGAAGAAAGGAGGGTCCCTTGCCTGTGACCAACACTCCTTTAGTCTCCATTGAAGGGGCCGCAGGTGAAGACGCCCGTGAGGGACTAGCTTCTCGAGCGTCGACAGGTGGCCAATCCCGACTTGCCAATGCTGAGCTGGTTGCTCCTGAAAGGACAGGAACTGTTCTGCTGCCTCCCTGAACCTGCTGATCTGCGAATCTGCGGGGAAGACTCGCCCTGCTACTGTGTCGATCAGCATGGCCAGGTACTTCATCCTCTGCTTGGGTTCAAGATCTGACTTCTTGTAATTCACTACGATCCCCAGATCGTGGCAAAATTCAAGGGGTCGATCCCTGTCCTGCAGCAACTGCGAGCGGGAGCTCGCCAGGACTAACCAATCGTCGAGATACCTCAGCAGACGTATCCCTACCGAGTGGGCTCAAGCCGACACCAGATTGAACACTCACGTGAACACCTGTGGGGCAGTTGAGAGACCGAAACAAAGTGCACTGAATTGGTACACCGTCCCGTTGAGGATGAAGCGGAGGTACTTCCTGGAGGATTGATGGATGGGTATCTGGAAATACGCGTCCTTCAGATCCACAGAAAGCATGAAGTCGTTCTCTCTGATGGAATCAAGCACTGATCGTGCTGTTTCCATCGTGACCGAGTCTGGCGAACGAACCGGTTCAAGGGAGAGACTATCACCGGGCACCAGCCCCCCCCGAGGACTTCTCCACCAATAAAAGTCGACTGTAGGAGCCCAGCAACTGATCCCATACGATCACCACAGCACGTTTGCTCACCATGGCTTCTACTTCCTGCTGAAGTGCTGCGTCCTTGGTCGAACCAGGAACGTATGTTTGCAGTTGGACCGGGTTGGAGGTGAGGGGTGGCCGAGACTCGAAGGGTAGTAGATATCCGTCCTGAAGGACGTTTACTATCCAAGTCTCTGCTCCAAAGTGCTGCCATGTCGCCCAATGGCTCCCAGGCACCGCCCCAACTTCCGGCAGCAGGTGAGGGGGAACGCCGTCCCCAGCGTTTCCTGACTCTCTTCGACTTCTTCTTCCCATATCCTCCTCGAGAGGACTGGGAGGAGGGCTGGTTACAGTCGCTCCTTACCGAAGAAGTCGAAGGCAGAGTCTTTCCTCTCGGCTTCGACGAGGCAATCGTCTTAGCTGCAGGAAGCGCTAGCTAAACTTTTGGGCTTAGCCGCAGTCGTCCGAGGTTGCCAAGCCACCTTTGAGACTGCCTGGTGGACCAGACAGTCACTATCATCAGTGCGCCGTTGTTCCACCGCAGCGTCCACCATCTCTCTGAGGAAGAGAGATGAGGAACTCCGCACCGGTCCATTGTGAAGACCCAGGGCCGCCTCTCGCCCAGCCGCCCTGGTCACTCGGGTGAGGACAGCGTCTCTACGCCGGAGAACCAGGTTGGCCCACAGGTTAGCCATCCGGTGGGCCAGGTAGGAGATAGCCCTACCTCCAGACTGGCACAGTCTCACAAAAGCCAGGTCCCCTTCAGGAGAAATATTCCCTAAGGAGGCCGCGGCCCTTCGACACTGTGAGGGACCACAGGTCGATCCATGAGACTGCTTGGAATGCTGCCATGGCGGTAGATTCCAAGGCGAGTGCCTCTTGCTGCGAGAACCAGAGGTTCTCCGACAGGAGCTGCTGCAGAGACACCCCTGGAGTTAGCCTAGCTAGCTCCGGGGAGCTTGGAAGACCTACCGGACCGAAGCGAACCTTCCTGTCCGGAGACAAGAGCATCCACCTGGCTCAGTACGCTGTCAGCCAAGGCGATCGCGGCAGACCCACCGTCGTCCTGGGTTCCTTCTTAGGTCCCCAGAAAGCCTACAAGCCTGATGTAGGCTCGGAAGGTGGGAGCGGTGATCTTCCCTGAGGTCGTTGTGCTGACGAATCAGCGCAATAACCTCAGTGAACGACCTCTGGATCTCGGGAGTGACTGCATCCTGCGGAGTCGGACAGTCAAGCCCCTCCAGCAAGAAAGCCTCCCGAGATCTTCCTCCTTCCACAGGAGGAACCACAACAGACCCCTCATGGTCTCCTCCTACCACCTGCGTGTATGATCTGGTCAGGCCTAGGACCGTGCCAGGTTTGTAGGGCGTCGTGGCAGGATCGCAAGGGGCACGCCGCTAACGATCACTCCTGATTGCCTCGCTCTTCCCGGTGTAGCCCGAGGAAGTTGAAGGGATCGGAGAGGGAGACCTGACGCTCACCCCTCGCCCACCAGCAGAAATGGTGTGCTGAGGGGGCTACAGGCGATTGCCAACCCGCAGTGGCGATCGAGCTGCAGGCCTAGTCCCCCTCTCCGCCCGGTCCCAGTAGGAGCGGTAGTCAGGGGACCTGCAGAGTCCGCTGTCGCAGTGGGAGCGAGGCCTGTCCTCACGCCACGCCATGCCGCTTGGAACAGCCAAGGCTGGTTCAAGCAACCAAGGGGACCGCTTCCTAGCCTCAGCCCGCGGCCGGTCTGAGACCGTCGCGTCAGCCCTGGGTACCAGCGGATTGCCACGAGAGCGATCGCTGGTCTGGTGGGAGTCACCTGAGCAACCCCCGCCAGTCTTCCGCCCCTTGCCTGGATCCTAGCGCCAAGCGGAGTTGGGTTGCCTGGGGCTTGGCTGCATGGTCACCCGCGGGTGACCGTACACTCGGTACCTCTCGCGAGTAAGAGGCTGAGATGGTACCTGGCGTTGAGGCAAAACCTCTGGCTCCAGGTGAGGAGGTACCGGTGGTAGCCGGTGCTCCTCCGGTCCCCGTCTTCTTCTTCCTTGCGGAAGGAGAGACGGGCCCCGTTCCCGAAGGAACTGGAGGACCAGCGGAAGTCCCACCCGTCCCAACGGAGTGGGACAGGCCCTTAGAAGTCTCAGGACGAGCCTTCTTAGGGGAGAAGGAGGTAACCTTCTTCTTCTTAGGCTGTGGGGCCTTAGAAGTCGAAGGGGAAGCAGCGGCAGACGACAACGACGAAGAAGACGATGAAGATGAAGACGACACCTTCCTCCTCTCTTCTTCTTCCTCATCAGCTTCTTCAGGACCACCATCAGGTCTTCCATCCAGTCGGAGGCGGGGCAGTTGCCGAAGCAACAGGGCCCGACTGCACCTGTCCGGAAGGACCTGATGGTGGGAGCAGCAACACCACGGGCAGGAACGACGGCGGCAGGAACTGGTAATGGGGCTGGAGCGGCATCGCAGTCAGGAACAGGAGGCGGGGCAGGAACCAGTGGCATCCTCTGCACAGGAGGCAGGTCCAGAGGCGAGCTCTTGGGACACTGGAAGTCAGGGGCTGGAGCAAGAGCGGCGAACCCAGGTGCAGCGACACCGCGGACATCCTCGACCTCCGGCAGCAAGTGCCTGTCACAGCATCTGGTCAGGGTCACCGCGGCTACGTGCTGGTATAGACCAGTGTGGCGGAGCAGCGTAGCCCGGCGTGGACACCGTCGTGGTAGTCGTGGTGGTCAGACCGTGGGTTACCGGTATGGCCCCTCTCGCCAGGTAACTCAGCAGCCCCTGAATCGTTGGTGTCCCTTGGACGCCCCAGCAAGTACCAGGCCCGTCCAAGATCGTCCCCCGTGGCAGCCAAACCTGAAGAAGGAAAAGTCGGGTGAGTCAGTGGGGGAATTTCCCCTTGCCCTGGGGGGGGGGGGACAGTTCCCGCCCACCCGAGCGAACGGAAGACCCCGAATACAACTGGATGTCGGGGTACCTCGCCACCCCCCCTCCACGCTTGACTGATCGAGAGAGGAGAAGGAGAGAGATCCCTCCCCCAAAGGGAAAGGAGCCATACGAGGGAGCTGAGATGGGGGAAGGAAAGAAGATGTGTCCGTAACCAAGGAAGTAACTGGAGATCCTTCCAATGACTCCTTGGCCGGTTTATGCGGCTTCTTCCTCCCCCCATAGCGCTCCCACTGCTCCTCCAACCAAGACACACATAATTCACATGTATCGGTGCGAGAGCATTCCCGCCCTCGACACCTAGTACAAAATTCATGAGGGTCAACTTCAAAAAAGGACCGAGAGGCCCCACACTTACGGCCCTCCACACCAGGGCACAATCTGTGGCTGATGGGGGGCGAGGGGGTCTCTCTGGCTCTTGTGATTCCATTTCCATTACACGAATAAAGCACTGTATGAATATAAAAAACACACACGTACTTACTGATATCCTTGCAATAGCACACAGTAAAACGAAAAGCAAAAAAGTCTTCACGCAGTGAAGCAAACCAAGCATACGACAGAAGCGGGCAGAGGCGTGAGCAACACGTCCATCTACCAGCGCGGCCGAAAGCAAAGTGAATCCTCTCCTCGCAGTCAGACTGACCACCAACTGCCGGACAAGTAGTTAACTACCGAGCCTCCTTGTTCGAAGCTTACGACCGGTTCAGCTGCCGCTAAGTACCTTCCTATTGTTAAAGGACCAAGGGTTTGTATACATATCAGAACAAACTGAATTTACATTGGAAAGATTCTCTATGTATTAATACATCTAGGAAAGGGATGACATTGTTATTTTCAATTTCAACAGTGAATTTTATGGATGGCACTAAATTATTCAATTTAGACAATAAATCATTTACATCAATACCAACAGGTAAGATTACTAAGATGTCATCTACATATCTGTACCACTTTAAGGGGACAAGTGTGATATTCAGGAGGTGTTGTCTTTCAAAAAATTTTATTATAAAGTTTGAAAGGAGAGGTGATAAAGGGTTTCCCATGGCATCTCTCCTTTCAAACTTATATATGGCCCCATAAATCGCAAATTTTATGGTGCTACACAAGTGCCATAAAACTTGATCACCATTAACTGAATCTATAAGTCAGTGGGAAGCAGAGCCCTTCTTCCCTCTCCACTCCTCTCTCTCACTCAGCGCACCGAACACTGACTCAAACAAGCTTTTTTTTTTTTTTTTTTTTTTTTTTTTTTTTTTTTTTTTTTTTTACTGTATTGCATTTGATTGTTTTCATGTTTTATCATTATGTTAAATTTATAGTGAAATAATATTTCATTTTTATGTGAATTGGTACTGCTTTTACGTACATATTATAGTAAAGATTGTACTGTCTCTTCTCTCCTTAACAATACCACGACGCACGATAACTTAAAATCATTCCTTCATTATTCCTAAAAAAATAAACGTTCCCTCCTCTACCTCAAGTTAGCTATGTATAACTGCAATGACGGATGATTTTGTTAATCATTTATGCTAAATTTTATTGTGAAAAGCTTTGTTCTTTCATTTACGTACTATTTTGTTAATATTGTTCAACTAGACTGTCTCACTCGGCACACCGAACACTGGCTCAATTAAGACTTTTCTTTTTCTTTTTTTTCTGTACTGCATTTGATTGTTTTCATATTTTGTCATTATGTTAAATTTATTGGGAAATTCCCTTATGCGAATTGTTATTGCTTTTACATACACACAGTAATACTTTAACTCTCTCTTCTCCTACTTTCCTCAACATATCAACGCTCCCTTGTTCAGTCTCAAGTCTGGGCGTGACGTCACCGTGGTTACATACGATTTTATACATCTATTATACTAAATGTTATATTGAAAACTAAATTTTATATTAAATGCTTTATACTTTTATTTATACTGCTGAATATGGTTATCACTAAACTATATACGTATTGTAAATGAAAAAAAATTTAATACAGTTTAACTTGTAAGACCCAGTAGACCGTCGAATACAAGTATAAACTAGATACATAATCAGTCAGTTCGAAGTACAAGCATTTGTTCAAAAAACGGAAAGTTTGACATAAGAAACGTTCGACAAACGAGGTACCATTGTACATACAAAAGCAGATTCAGGGGTTTCAGAAAAAAAGGGAAGGTAATAGACTCATTAAGTTAATAAAACCTAGCAATAAATTACCATGAAGCACTTTCAAAGTAATGAATCAACATTTCACACTTCCTGAATCAATACTAAAAATAAAATATTACACAAAACATTTATACATGGTACGTGAAAATGATCATTAACTTTAAACCAAAGCTTTAACTAGGCAAAACCACTCACTGGGTAAGTCACAAGAACTACACTCACAAAAAAGAAAATGAAAATTATACTACAAAATCATTACTAAACAAATTAGAGATCAGAGACTAAACAACTCCAAGTTAGTGAAAGGTTCAAAGAAGTGAATTCCCAATGTACTGCCAAAGCTGTTCGCAAAGCAAACAGGGACTCACTAAAAATATTATTAATGTAATTAAAATTTTCACCAGTGCAAAGAAAAAATAAATTTTATATAAAAATTAAACAAGAATTCTAAACAGTTCCAAAAGTCTAGGAATCACTGGAGCGCTAACCAATTAGCAAATACACAAAGAACAATTCAGTGAACTAACAAAAACAGAAAGACCATAGGAGCATGCACTGACTTACATGAGCTACCTTATAATCTCTACAAAATGGAACTTGTCTGGGATTTGTGCATGACGTACGAGTAAGTTATGTTAAATTAAATAGTTTGTGACAAAACATAGGTGCTTTTAGTAATACTAAAGATTAATCAATAGAAGGTAATACTTATGAAAGTACCATATCTTTCTACTTCTAAAGACTACATCAAACACAAAGTTTCTACAACATGAAACATTTTTTTCATACAAGACAATCAATCATGTTGAGCCCTCATTCGAGGTATGAATATCCCAAGACATGAATTCTATTGTTCTGCAGGATGAAGAAGCAGAGTACCTAAGAACAACTGCTCATGCAAGTGTGATGACCATGACCCATCAGTAAGAAGTATAACTATCTTTCATTCTGTTACATACAAAAAGTATGTGACCCAGTGAGAACAGGAAGATGGGAAATGGTAATTTTATGTATAAAAACAATTTTGTATGAAAAATCTTTTCATATTATTTATTTGCTTCACATCAAACCAACTGATCATACACAGCCCAATTTATGAGGTGAAGTAGCACAGAATGTCAGTCTAACACAAAGGTCCCATGGATCCAAGAGAGCAAAGTAAGCAGTTTGTACTTGTGGAATATATATGAAAAAATGCCGAGATCAACTAACCATTCAGGGGGGGCCATGAAAGCCAAAACCCTTGATGGCCACATCTACTGCCAGTAAACTTGACCTGAAATGATTAAAAATTCCAACAAGTACAACCTAATCCACTTAAGCATAGCACCTTTGTAATCAAAAGAATGTCAAAGATTGACTCACACCTCCATATGTCTGTACTTGTGGTGGCCTCCATATATCTGTATTCATGGAGGTTGAGTTTTCAATATTCCTCATGAAAGCTAAAATAGTTCAGGGGGGGCCTCATCTATGCTTGTCAAACTCTTCTGAAACAAGATTGCACCTGAAGGATGACGTCCCTCATACCGTAAGGCAGTGTGCTCTTCAAGACATTTGCTGTTGATGCAGTCATAAGAACAGTTTAGTTTAACATCTTAGCTGCCAGGTCCTCTTGAGGCAGTGCTGAATAGTTAACTATTCAAAGATGGTCATTTGTACCCTTGGGAATCAGTGCTGATTGGGGTAAACAGAGGACTAGTGAAATGTTGAATGCCGTTTATGTCTTGGTGATGAATTGAGAATGAGAGACAAGTCAACCAGAGACAAACGTCTGGTATGCATGACATAGCCAGACAGAACATGTCATTCAACTCCCATGCCTTGGAGACACAAAGGGTGTCAGTAAAGCAGATTTCATTGTGAGATGAGGCTGGCAGTAAAGCAGATTTCATTGAGAGATGAAGCATGAAAACCTCTTGAGTGGCCTAAAGGGACTTGGATTGTCCTATGAGGAAGACCTTCCTTTTAAGTGATGGAAGAGTATTTCAAGTGGCTGGATGTATTCATGTCAATGACCTGTGGTTCCAGCACTTGGGAGATAGCAGCTCTGTATCCTTGTATTGCAAGCACCTATTACTTCTTCTGAAGATACAAATGGACAAAGTCTACTATCAGAGAATACAGACAATGAGTGGATTCATGGCCCTCATATCACACCAATGAAAGAATATGCCTGGAAGAAGTTGATGGCAAGCGTTAACATGAACAGCGACCTCTACAGACTTACCCAATACCCTGCATTTTTAAACTCAGCTTTGATAACTTACAAAAATGTATCTGAACTGTTTCACTGAGCTGGAATTGATGATGTCGGAAAAATCCATCACCCTGATGACTTTGAGTATGTAAATACTGCCAGAATGCAAATGGCACATGATCACAATTTTTCATGTTTAATAAAACGATATGACGATAATACGTGCAATACTATACAGTAATTGAATATTGTACACAGAACAATAGTTGTATTAAAATTATCATTATTTTAAATATAACTGTCAATTGTACTATGTAACTTTTCAAATGAATACTGTCAGTGTAACAGCCTAACTGGGGACAACAGTTCATGCACAAATTTATCATCTCATATATGATGTGACCCCCTAAAATCTTTTTATGTTTTGGAAAGTCATGATATGCGAGTATGTGGTAAGCACAAGTTTTCTCACTAAGTGAGACTTGAATGGTTTTGCAATACATCAAATACCTGACATTCCAACTGACACTTCCAAAAAAAATTGGTTTTAGACTTTTTCAGTTTTTAGAATTCAGATACAGGACGTAAACCTGTATTTTGTTCTTCTAAAAGTCTGCATTATAGTCTTGTTTCATCTTTATCCGAGATTTGAAAAGTGTCTGCATGAGCCTACATCCATTGCTGTCAATATGATACAATACTGCACAAGCTACAACACCAGCCATTTACATGCACCAAGAAACATGGTTGGACATTTTACAACTTAAATGTTACTTCATATACTATTCAACTTTTTCAGTTTGCTGGTATGCTAATATCAGAATTGTCAAAAACAATTAACTTGAAAAACCAAGTTTTTTTTAAATGAATGAACTAAATATTGACCACAATAACCAATATGTTGTACCAACTAATGTCACAGTACTTCAATGTACTGAGACAGTCAAATGTGCACAACAAAATGTTGATATTAAAATTTTGCTATTCAAAATTAGGTCATTGTGTCTTTGAGGTCGAAGCACCTTCGACATTGGGTAACATGATAAGTAAGCATTTTCATAATCAAAACACCAAACTTGGGAGAATCTTACACTGATGTGTACAATTCTGAAGTAAAATGAACAAAGAAAAGGATAGATGAACAAAAACCCTTTGCAACTCTGCCCCTTTCATTTACCAAACATCAGAATACACACACCTGGGGGATATTCAGATCTCCAAAACATGCTCTATATGAATGATAGGTCTGACTGACATGAAAGAAATATTTTTTCATTTAACACTACTTACTTCAGTCTCCCTTCCATGCAACTGTTAAAAGAACATCAACATTAATGGCAACATTCATGTTAATATCTAAAAAAAACCTGTTAAGGTCTTAATGAAGCTACCACACTGAAATTATTCCATGCAACACATTAATACTAATTCTCATAACACCACATCATGAAGACACCTAACTTTCTTAATTGTAATAGTGGAGCGAATTTGTAATAGTGGAGAGAATTCAAACACATACTAATGGGAACATTGGACAAAAAAACATCAATGATGATGTACTGTAAAGCTTATTGTATGTATTGCAGTGTTGACATAGCATTCAAGTTACAATATGTACAGAATGGAATAGTGTGCCATCATTTTACAAATAACTGAAAAATACTACAATGCCTTAACCCCACTACAACAAGAATACATATCCTACAAACTGAAGAATAATGTGATGATTTCTAGGCAAGTAAAGGAATGAATCAGTGCATCAAAACAATAAACAATGGTATAAACTCAAAAAAACATTTCCAGTGGGAATTAATCTTTGCTACGCTCAGTCACCTTACATGAGAGAAATGTATGCTGAATCTAAAGACCAGGAGTGGAATGAAGCATAACTAATGAAGGTTCCTTATTCAAACCACATAAACACACCCATAAAACCCTATGGCTGCAGCTTCAATCTAAGATGGTTTACCTTCTACTGTCAAAGCAAAAAATGTCAAAACATCATATACTTGAACATACATGTCAAAGAATACCATGAACTAAAATAAGATTTAATTCTCAGCTGCATGCTGGAAGATCAAATGCTAATTTGTCTATATGTATGTGACAAAAATTCAAACAAGTATCTTGACCTATTGAGGAAAACATAGAAAACTGATAATCCACAATGGGCATTCTCTCAAGACAAAAAAAAAAAAGAAGTTACACTTACCTGTCCAAATAAGTGCCCTGGGTTGAGAATTGCATTTTTACCCACGGAATGCATGTCTTTTAAAAAGACTGCAGTAGCTAGAGTTAGACTCCCACCCTCTGGTAAGATTAAATCCAGAGGTTGCTAAGGGGATAAAGCAAAGTCATCAATTAATTTACATCAAGCAATGCTAAAGATGCATGATAATCCAGAAGCAAAACAATACTACTACCCTAAAAGTTTAGAAGTAGCACCTCACCTTAAAAGAGACTTCAAGGGTCTGGCTTTCTTAGTTAAGTTCAAAAGCAACAGGCTTTCTTATGAGTAACAAAATCTCAAGATATCTTGCCACTAACAGCAATTCCACATAGTTCCAAACCTAAACTAATCTCTACTTACACACCTCATTCAATCTAAGGAGTTTACTTAAAAATGTATGACATCTAAAATGGCAGCATAGCAAAATTATCATATCACAGCTGATAATTACAGAAGTCCACTAAGTTGAGGTGTTACTATACATATGCATACATATACATATCTAAAATAACAATTAGCAAAACTTACTTTGTTCAAAACTAAAATTTTGTATAAACCAAAACTATACTCAGTTGATAAAATTTAGAAAAAATGAAAATGAATCCTTATGGGTGCTAACTACAGTCATGACGACCAATTCATATCTATATTTCTATGAATCTTAATCCTTACAAAACAATCCTTTACATAACAATTTTATACATAAAAATACACAGAACATATCAATGATTTGTTACCAATGAAGCTATTGTTCAATTTATTCAATATATCCTAGAGTATTTGAAGTTACTAATAATAATACATAATCCTTATAAAACAGGATCTTTCTTAGAAATAAAAAATTAAAATTATTACTAATAATAAATTTCTAACTAAAGTTTATGATAAAAAATAAATTCTAATTTTGAAATACTAGGAATGCCTCCTTTTTACTTGAATATAACTACTTAACATGACTTATGAAGTCATGTTCACAGTTCTGTAGAATTTGCAAATATTTGACTGAATAGTGAAGATTTTAAATATAGCAATTGTCAATTATTTGTGAACTAACAGTTATCTATCATTTCTTTAATGTGATTACAAAACTAATTAATAAATTTGAGTATATACATTCTTGAACTATCAGTAAATATATAGTTATTTCAATGTTAAATTAAATTGTATAATTAATTTTACTAATATTTAACAGACCTCATTTTACAGCTCTTTTACAAATACTGTGTATATGTATATGTACTGCATGTATTTATCAATTATCTTCTATACCTACTTCAACTATTATAGCCAATATACTATAATTATACAGAATACAGTTTGCATCCCAAGTTCACAATATTGTAGGGGATAGGATAATGGTTGTTAACCATACATATAACTTTAATATTTTGACATAAATCACAATAATTCATTGTCAATATAATATGTATTATATGATGTACATACAAAATCATTAATATAATTTATTATTTCAGGTGCCGTTAAGTAAAATCTACCACCTGCATTCACACTATGGGTAATAGAAGTAAACACAATGAAGGATTGTACAAAGACTGCAGACAATTTTATGAAGTTGTCTTTCCTTGTCTTCACTGTACTTTATTTCAATCTATACCTACAATAATTTTTGTGAAAAATTTATAATCTACATAATCTACATGTAAAGCTGGTGGCAGCAATGATTATGGACAGATAAAAACATGTTTTAGACTACAACTGGTCTATAGTCCAGGTAAAATTCCATTGCTTGTGGCTTCCATGTTTTAAGTGCTTAAAAAATTTTATCCAGTTAAATTTTATATTGTCTATTTACCATATTAAAATATTTATACTTTACTTCCTTAATTCTTCATTTAACTCTCCTTTTTCAATACAGTATGCTTATATTACTCAACTTAAATTAGTTGCTTGACCTCTTGAGAGCACATCATCATTTGAAATGTCATCACACACCCCCTTGTTCATCAAATTTTTAAACATTCATAGTTTTTGTAAACTTTTGTCTAATTACATTTTTTCACTTTTGAGTGGTTGATTGAGATGTGCAACATGATAAAATCCGTTCTCATCATTCGTGTTCAGAACAGATGCTGTGTGATCTTATCTCACTATGCTTTTCTCTCTACAAGTTGCTTTTGTTGTGGTGGCTGTGACATTGCAGGAGCTGTTATTGCTGTGTGTACTGAGTAAGACCCCACCATCTCCTAACAGGGCTAGGAAAGTGCCACTGATTAAAAAAAAAAAAATGAATATCGCTGAGAGGATCAAGGCTGGTTTGGTCAACAGCACATATGGAGGAATAGGGCACTACCCAGTCTACCTTGTATGACATCAAATCAGCCAAGGACAAGCTGAAGAAGCATGCAGCAGACTTTGTGAAGATGACATCTAGGAGTCAGGCCTGCAATAATGGCATAACCCATCAAGATGAAACTGAACAGCTGACCTAGATCTGGTTTTGCCTGCAAGGGGCTGCCAGTGTGCATGTGCATGGTACTGATATGAAGGGTTCTGCAATGAAGTACACAAAATTCGACATGGGCTCTCCAACAAGACTCATGGCAAAGATTCAAATACCTTTGAGGAGGGAATAGAGGAATTTTGGCAGATGCTGAAAGACTTGGTGAAAAATAAAGACCTTGTTTTATGTCAAATTTACAATGCTGAGGAAACTGCTCTTTTCTAGGCTCCCTACACGCTAACACCTCAGCTTATGACAAAGAAACTAATTACCAGGTTGAAAGCTTTCCAAGCAACGCATGTATGCTTTGTTACATGTAAATGCTTTTGGTAGGCATCACTGCAAACCAGTCACATCTGGATATGCAAAGCAACCGCAAGCCCTGTGTGGGTTTTTTAATGGATAATCTCCAAGTGATTTGGTTTCATCCAGCAAAGGCTTTGTTCACCTCCATGATAATTTCCAATTGGTTCCATAACCACTTCTGTAAGGAGGTGATTTGTTGTAAACAGACGCAGAACCTCAGAATTGCCACAAATGAATGAAGGTTTCACTTCTCATCAACAATGCACCTCTGCATCCTACAACAGCCCAGATGGCTGGTGACAAGTCATAGCAGGATTGTTCTTTGCCCCTTATTACAACTGCACTCAAACAACCAATGGACCAAGGTGTTATTGTTGCAACAAAATGGCTATACCAGAGGAAATTCTTGGAGGAGTTGATGGTATTTGTGGATGACCATGAGAAAAAGCAAGGCTTTGGTACAAAGGGGGAATGGGCTCTAGAGAATTTGTGGAAGTATTTGTTGAAATCTACCATCTACGACTTGACAGGTACTGGTGCGCACTTGGAACCATATCTTGAATGCCGAAAAGGTCATGACCAAGTTCCATGGCTTTGATGTTGGTGACTTTGGTGCCCAACTCACCAAGGGCAGCAAAGACTTCCTAAGAATGACATCCAGGAATGGCTGGATGACAATGGTGGCAATCCTGGCTTTCAACTTTAGTCATAAAGTGAGGTAGCTGCTGCACAAGTTTTTAAAAGTTCAGCCTCGTACGCAGTTTTGACACAACAGAGTTATAAACGTTTTGTTTTAATTCTTACTACTGATTTTTTTAATGTGTAGACATAATACAGAAAAAAGTGTTAACCATGTTATATGGTAGTGTATTGTATGTGCAATATACTGTACCTTGCGTACTGTGTTCAATAGGAGTACAAACTTTTTTCAACTTTTATTCTTTATTTTTTTATTTTTGTAGATTTTATTATATTCTTAAGAGAAATTGGAAAAAGTGCAAATCACCTTTTGCAAATATATTTTGCAGTATAATAGTATTCTGTATGGTATGTACAATGCCTGCATTGTGTTAGCATAAAGTAGTGTAGTGTATGGATGCACTGTATCTTGTTAATTCTGGCCTAACATATTTAGTGTATACAGTTACTAACTACAGGCGGTCGTCCCCAAGTTACGACGGGGGTTCCGTTCTTGAGATGCGTCGTAAGCCGAAAATCATCGTAAGCCGGAACATCGTCAAAAATCCTAAGAAAACCTTACTTTTAATGGTTTGGGTGCATTGAAAACTATGTAAACTGCATTCTAATGGCATTTTTCATCAAAAAAACCTTCAAATATTGATTATTTTGCATTTTTGGTGTCATATTTCATCTCCCAGATGAACGTTGTAGGCGTCGTAACCCTGGAACATGTGTCGTAACCCTGGAAATAACGTCTACTGACAAGCATCGTAACCTCGGAACGTCATAAGCCGACACCGTCGTAACCCAGGGACTGCCTATATTGAAAATGTAAGAAGGAAAATTTACATTTTACACCAACAGTGTTTTTTATTATATCTGAAAACTTCCATTGTCCTGCTGGATATATGTGTGTGTTTGTATGTGTAAATATCTATATGTCTCAACTCTGAAGACCTAGCAGATAAAGTCATACAACCAGGAGGAGACGGCAGTCTTCAATTGCACTACGTACTTCTGCCCCCTCCCATGCCCATGGTAATCTTTCCACAGCATGGTACCCCAAAAGTTCTTTTATGCAAGACATACGTACTTGCAAACAATATTAGTGTCTACATAAGGGCTTTGCAAGCTGCACATTGAAAGGCAGCATTCTTCCATATGTAACTCATTAAACACACTTGGCATTTTTTTCTAATCCATGAAATCTGACAGCTCTTTAGTCATATGAACACTACCCTTGGAAATAGAAGTGATTGTCAACGAGACCCTTGACCTTCACTTTGTAAGCACTCGTCTTCAGGCACTGCAGGAATAGATATGGGAGTGCTTGCCATTGACAATTTATCAATGGCAGTGGAGGTGCCACGGACAGGGTAAGCCATGGAAGACAACCAGAATTGTAAGTCTTTGCATGTGAGATTACATCCTTCACTGTAGGCCATGTACCAGGGTCAAACTCAATGACTGCCTCATATGTAACTTCATGAAACTGAATGAGGCTCCTTATTCTAATTGGTTATTTCTTGCAATACAGAAGAAAATCCTTCTGTAATGCAATTTGCAGTAAGTACATAAGCATCTTTCTCAATCACTCGACTGTTTCCCTGGTAAAACTAATATTTGGTCACTTGGTCAAAATGAGCAATGGCTCTGATATACCTTATCTGTTCCTTCATGGCCAGGGATCATTCCAAACCATAGTCTGGAACTGAGATACCTCCCTTCAACACTTTTCCTGTCTCAGCACTTTACAGGTTGATTATCAAGATAACCAACCTCATGTCCATCAAACATAGAATGAGGATGTTTCCTTTCCTCTGGTAGTGCTAAGTAGTAACAGACAGATTTCTTTTGCTAAGCAGCCCGAGTGCCTTGGAAGCCCCTTGCGTGAGTTGTAATGTAATACTGCAGTGTACTCCATGATGATACAGCTCCTAGGTCATGCCCACAGAATTATAATAATCATCAATAAACAAATGCGACTCTTTATTTAGGTACCACTACATTAGCTGAAACACGATGTTGACTAAGAAACAATCTTATACTTACAGGCAGTCCCCGGTTATCAGAGGACTCGGTTATCGGCGGTCTGGTCCAGCGCCATAAAATCAGCGATTTATGGTATCATAACAGGCAGAGTTCCGGTTATCGGCGCCGTAACATACCTAACAGAGGTGCCATAATGGTGTTTATGGCACCAATAACCAGTTATTGGCACCATAAGTGCCATAAATCGCCAAATTTCAGTTAGCGGCAGTTTTTGCTTATCGGCACCCCCTTGGGAACAGAACCCCACAATAACCGACGACTGCCTGTATATATAAAGCTGACGGCCAGATTATGTATGTATATGTGTAAGCTTGCATGGAGAGCGAAACAACTAGACCAAATTGAACCAAAGTCGAAAAATATATGAATAGTTTATAGTGGATAGCTTTTACCCGGGTGCCATTTTAAGGCCGGATATCTGGCCATGCTAACTTCTTTATTATTATTCGTAGGGAAAAAAGAAAGCATTATTCTGATTGAACTTTTCATGGGGATTCCAAATATGCTCTTACTTTTTTTCTGTAATGAAAAATAACAGTAAGTACTATTATGGGATGGTTTTTACCCGGCTGCCGTTTTTATTCAAATAGGCGGATGGATCTCTGGCCATGTTAATTTTAATATTAATTCTTCTTTAATATTAGTTGAAGAGAAAAAAGAAAATGTTACACTGACAGACTTTTCATGAGGATTCCAAATATGATCTTACTTTTCTTCTACGATGAAAAATAGCAATACTATTATGGTTCAAAGAATGCTGGCTTATGGTTGGCCGCCGCCAGGCGATAGCAGGCTAAACAATAAAATCAAGGACATATCCAGTGTCTAACTCACACTAAACATCAAATGTGATTCTAAATTTATCAGGCTTTTTGATCTGTATACTTTGGATGACAGTCCCCTTTGAAAAGGAGCATACTTTCATCAAAAAACAGATTTTCTTTAGCACATACATAATGCAAAAACTTTGTCATACATTTGTGCACTGGACACACCAACACAAACATATCACTGTTGTCTGCTGGTATAGTTAACCAATTCATCACAAGGAAATATCACAATAACTCTGAAATGGCTAAAAGTCATCAGCAAAGAACACCAAAATGAATAGAACTTATTTTTGGTCTAATGCATGCGATCCTGCGTCGTTTTGTAAGGCCCATAAAAATTTGAACACTCACATTAATGCATTTCATCTGAAATACTGCATCTTGCCACAAAGTTGCACTTTTTTCAACACATCTCTGCAATATTTCACAGATTTGTTTGTTGCCTTTTCAAGGTACTGCAAGAATTCTTTGGTAAAATAAAGCAGGATAAATCCCAAGGCAGTCAAGGGTACTTGCATTCTCATCCCTAAGACACTATTAAAATCTAAAATTTGTAATGGGTCAGAATCTGTAGACGAATCATCCTCAACATCAACATAAAAGGTAGAGGCTGAGGTTGAAGCAACTGGTTAGTTACCTCTGCCTTGGTCATGCAACCTTGCATGCTCTCACAAAACAGCCTCACTCTTTCTGAGAACAATGGGAATATCATTCTCACTCTCAAAATCACTTTAGAATCAAGCTCTACATCACAGCTACTTGTGTCAAAGAGCTCCAGTACTTATTGATCTTCATAGGGGTCAAATTTTGCTTTTGGAATTCAGCTAGTTCTAATAAACTTGTTTAGCTCTGATGGTGTCACAAGGTAGGTCTGATACATCATCATTCATTAGCAGGCATTTTCAGCATAAAACAGCATTTTCTGGCACTTTGGCACTTTCACTGTAATCAGCAATGAGTGAACCAATTTTCAGTCCAAAAAAATATTACCAAACAATAGATATTACTGTGCATACGACACGTTGGCCACAGCAATTTTCACAGCACTCAAAGTAAGGTCAAATACTCTCACAATTGGGCACATCAGTGGCACCCTACATGAGCACTCATGAGCTGTGTCCACCTACCAGCCACCATAACTACAAACACCCATGTGCCATATTCAATTGTCTTTGCTATGATGCTTATATATGATCTATGAAAAAAATTATCTAAAAATCTTTCCATTATGTGGACTTTCATCGTCAAAATCTCAAGAGGTTGAAAAATGGATGACAACTACTTTTGCCATCAGAATCTCAATATGTTAAATGACATCACATAACAACTTATAGCTTTAAAACCATAGATAATTGTACAGAATGAGAATGGTGAAAGCTATTTAAAAAAAAAAAAATTAACGATGTATTACATTCTCTACAGATGGGAAGTGAGTCATGATTGGTGACAATTAGGAACCCTTAGTTAAAAGAATGTTTCCAATTCCCAGAAAGAAGGATACCACTCACACTTAATTAATATTTCCTTTTTGTATTAATGATTGCTAAAACGTAAGCCTTAGTTTTATTTTCCTTGAATTATCATCAATAGTTTCATCATTCTAGAATATATATTCTTAATACCTTTGAGGACAATAAAGTGCTTCAAAGTGGAGGATAGCCTGATTGCAGGACCTTAGGACATTTTACTGTTATGCGGTGAAAGGGAAACTGAGAGTAAAAAGGTTTTAAAGGTGTAACAGGAGAGAAACCTTGCAGTTCCACCATGAAACAACAGTTAGGAGAGGTGGAAAGTAAGATGGAAGAAAGAGCATATGAAAAAGGGATGAAAGGAGTTGCTGCTAAGGGCCAAAGGGATACTGCAAAGAGTCTCATGTAATGCCTACAGTGCACTGCATGAGGTGCTCTGACAGGTTACCCCACTTACCCCCCCTTTTGGGGTGCTAATGTTGGAATACCCAACAAAAAAATAAATTCTAGTTAACTGCAAAAGAAGAGAAGCCCTGATATTTACGTAATGTGTAAAAGGATAATATATATATATAGATATAGATATAGATATAGATATAGATATATATATATATATATATATATATATATATATATATATATATATATATATATATATATATATATATATATATGACTACCTTCATTTACAACAAAGAACATTATTGGTTATGTGACTGGAAAAATATTCCACAATAAAAATACTAGACTTTACTTAATATGTTACTTAACATCCTTCAGTATCACTTATTTGATTAATACTTAAACCATAATGTTAAGTTATTTTGGGTACATTACAAGAAACTGTCTTAATTCAACTGGCCTTTTGTTTATGGATTTACAATTGTGTGTAGTTTGCACAGCAGAAATAATCGTGTTTCCTTTCCATCTTACCACCATCAGCTGACTGCTCTTATTAATGCAATCTGCTTTATACAAAGGCAAACAGAAGGAAACAGCTGACTACAGACTGCTTATCCTATGACTGATACTGCACGTATAAAATATTCTTAAGAGAAATGAACTCCAATAGGAAACTACACTAATATGAGCCATAAATTTAAGAAATCTACATAAAATGAAGCAAAACTGGCTGATCAACTACCACAAAACAATTCATGACTTGCCAACTCCACATCCTCGTCATCTTCATTTTCATTTTCTTGAATAATTTCTTTCCTTTGCTTTTTTATTCTTCCATTTTCCGTCATACGTTTTTCAACATCATTTTCTCCATTTCTGCTTTGATCTGAAGTCTGTTGTCCTGGAAGGTAAACTCTCTGACCGCTTTGACACTGAACATCAAGCAGCTGTGTGAGGTAATGAGTTTGGGCAAGTGACTGCATGACGGAGTTGAAGAAGCAAGTATTACCCAAATTGCTGAGTCCCTGCAAAATCATTCAATAAGAAATCTCTTAAAAAGCCTTTAGTGTTTGGCTGGGAAGGAAATCCACAGGACAACTATTAATAAAGTTCATAAAAAAAACTGTGAAAACTGGTGAACAGCATTAACCACAATTCTGCAGTGAAAAAACTATCAATCAATATATGTAGAGAAATGGTATGAAATGATACACATTACAGTGCCATGAATATGGCTAAGGCACCTGCACACATGCACCTGTTTTCATTGCATTTACAGGAGAAAACAAAATTTGATCACTACTAACTGGCTAATATTATACAGTATGCAAGTCTCATAACTCTATAGGAATAGCAGTAGTGATAGTTGTTTAGGGACACTCCTTACCTTCACTTTAGGCAAGGATGCCAGAACACTAGCTTGTGCATTTCTCTGATTCTTTGCAGCTTTGGAATTATCATCAAAAGAAGCCACAGAACATTTTGCAATTGTCATAGAGCCAGTGGTGGGGCCCGTCACATGTGCACTCTCTGAAAACAAAAAAAGTTTTTAAAATACTGAAAACACCTTGGAAGCTATCATGAGTCATCTACTAAATTCACAAGAATTAATGTTATTTGACAGAGATATTGAATATAAAGGCAGTACCCGGTTATTGGTGGGGGTTCCATTCCCGGGAGTGTGCCCGATAAGCAAAAACCACCATAAACCAAAACTCAGTGATTTATGGCGCCATGCCATAATGGCGCTTATGGTGCTGATAACCAGTTATCAGTGCCATAAGCATCCTTATGGTGCTGATAGCCGAACTCATTCCGTTGTGGTGCCCGAAAATTGCCAATTCTATAGTGCTAGACAAGCGCCATAAAACCAGATCGCAGATAACTGGGGACTGCCTGTACAGTACAGGTTATGCTTTGAATCTTTCTTTTGTAATTGGTAGCATCTCTCATCAAATGGAGTTATGATATACAGTAGTACCTCGAGATACGAAATTAATCCGT
>NC_061087.1:3059143-3071643 GCF_015104395.2 Macrobrachium nipponense
TCCCGTCAGACATATACTTAGCTGATTGACACCCTTGGTGGAGGGTACAAGACAGAAAATAACAAAGAAAAAGTAAACAACACCTGTTGTAGGATAAAAATAAACCTTAGGTTCTTACCTGTTTAGGCTGAAGACTTCATAGATACTGTCGTATTTTTAGTCTGCATAGCCATAAGAGCTACAGCGAGGGCGTGACCTACAGCTGAAAAGACTCTTTGGGTCTACCTAACGGGACTTGATATCCGCTTACTTAGTAGAATCCAAGTCGGATCATGTCAATGGGGTTTGCGCCCTCTCTATGACAGAACCTGTCCACTACCAACGCAGGGAGCTCAAACCAAATCCGATCACCTAACCAAACTAAAGTTATTAGTATTACGAAACGAAAAAGATGCCTACCTGCATCATTTTTCATACAACCATATGAACTCAATTACCAAAAACAAGGGAAAAACTACTAAGGATATGTTCCAGCTCCCTGCCCCAGCACGAATCCGCCGATACGTACGTCCTAATGCGAAGCATTCGTCATACGTAATACTGACGTCTTTTAGGTAGTGGTTGGCGAATACTGAATTACATCTCCAGAATGTAGTTTTTCATCAGATTCTGAAGAGACATATTCTTATTAAAGGCCAAGGAAGTGGCAATGGCTCTCACTTCATGAGCCTTGATTTTAGGAGCTTGAAATGTTCTTCATTACAAGATCTATGTGCTTCTTTCACAACATTCTTAATGAAGCTAATGAAAGACAGCGCATTTTTCGACAATGGTCTGCTGGGGTCCTTTACAGAGCACCATAGTCTGTCCTCAATGCCCTTAAGGGTTTTCTTCTTCTGAAGGTAGTATCTTAAACTCCTAACAGGGCAAAGAGTTCTTTCAGGTTCTTCCCTTACTAGGGCAGGTAATCCACGAACCTCAAAGCTCCTTGGCCAAGGATTTGAGGGGTTCTCATTCTTTGCTAAAAACGAAGGAAGGAAGGAACAAACCACGGAATCTCCTTTGAAACCTACCCTTCCTTCTAGGGCATGAATCTCACTAACCCTTTTAGCGGATGCTAGAGCCATGAGAAAGAGAGCTTTCCTCGTAAGATCTTTGAAGGAGGCTAAATGTGGTGGCTCGAACCTAGAGGACCTCAGAAAACGAAGAACCACGTCCAGATCCAACTTGGAACTTCGTTCGAAGTTTTCTTGGAAGTTTCGAAAGATCTTAATAGATCATGCAGATCTTTGTTATTCGAAAGATCTAAGTTCCTATGTCTGAACACTGCAGCCAGCATGCTCCGGTATCCTTTGATAGTAGATACTGCCAAACCGCATTTTTATCTGAGGAAAACTAGGAAATCTGCTATCTGAGTCACAGAGGTACTGGAAGAGGAAAACTTCTGGTTCCTGCACCACCGGCGAAAGACGTCCCACTTCGACTGGTAGACTTTAAGGGTCGAAGGTCTTCTAGCTGAGGCGATAGCCTTAGCAGCTTTTGTCGAAAACCCCTTCGCTCTGACAAGACTTTTGACAGTCGAAAGCCAGTCAGATTGAGAGCAGGGAGGTTTCTGTGATACCTGTCGAAGTGGGGTTGTTTGAGCAAATCTTGTCTTTGTGGAAGTGCTCTTGGAAAGTCCACCAACCATTCCAGTTATACCTCTGTGAACCAATCTTGGGCAGGCCAGAACGGAGCTACTGAGCGTCATTCTTGTCATCTCCGAGATAGCAAATTTCTTGAGGGTTTGTCCCAGTACTTTGAAGAAGGGGGGAAAAGCGTAGACATCTAGACCTGTCCAATCTAGGAGAAACGCATCCACTGATACTGCTCCTGGGTCTGAGATCGGGGAGCAGTAAAGTTCGATCCTTGCGTTCCTTGCTGTTGCAAAGAGGTCGATGTGAGGTCTGCCCCATCTTCTCCACAGGTCTTGGCATACCTCTGAGTGGAGGGTCCACTCGGAAGGTAGGGGAGTTGATTCTTCCTGCTCAGGAGATCGGCCCTGACGTTCCTTTCTCCCTTTGTACGAATCTGGTGAGAAGACTGATCTTCCTTGTTTGAGACCACAGCAGAAGATCCCTTGCTGTTTCGTACAGGGAGAAGGAGTGTGTCCCCCCCTGTTTTTTGATGTACGCCAAGGCTGTTGTGTTGTCCGAATTGACCTGCACTACTGCATTCCGGACGTGGGGCTTGAAGGTTTCAATGCCATCCAGACTGCCATCAACTCTTTCTGTTGATGTGCCAGGACACCTGATCCCCCTTCCAGGTGCCTGACACTTCTCTTGTCCCGAGCGTCGCTCCCCAACCTGCTTCGACGCATCGGAAAACAACAACATATGGTTGGGGTTCGGCATGTAAAGAGACATTCCTTCCACAAAACGAAGTGGGTTGTTCCACCACCGAAGGTCTCTCTTGATTCCCCTTGAGATCTTGAAGGAGAACTCCAGATCTAGGGAGAGATGCCTCCAGTTCTGGTATAGGAAGAACTGTAGAGGCCTGAGATGCAACCTTCCTAGAGAAACGAATTACTCCAACGAGGAGAGTGTCCCCAGCACTCATCCACTCCCTGGCTGTGCATGCATCTTTCTCTAGGAAGGTCGTTATTTTCTCGTAGCAACGAGCTATCCTCTCTGGCGACGGAAGCCCGAAAAGCCAGAGAAGCTATCCGAATCCCCAGATAGATCCTCTCTTGACTGGGGATTAATTGAGACTTCTGGAAGTCACCAGAAGTCCCAGAGAACTTGCCAATGTAAGGGTCTTTTGAAGGTCCTCCAGACATCTTTCTTGAGACTCTGCTCTGATTAGCCAGTCGTCGAGATAAAGCGACACCCTCACTCCTCCAAATGTAGCCACTGCGCCACGATTTTTCATTAACCCCGTGAAAACTTGGGGTGCAGTCGACAGGCCGAAGCACAAGGCCTTGAATTGGAAGATGTTTCCTCCCATCATGAATCGTAGAAACTTCCGTGAAGAAGGATGGATCGGCACATGAAAGTAAGCATCCTGAAGGTCTAGAGACACCATCCAGTCCCCTGGACGAAGAGCCGCTAACACTGAGGAAGTTGTCTCCATGGCGAACTTCCTCTTTTCCACAAAGACGTTTCAGGGCGCTTACATCCAAAACCGGTCTCCATCCTCCTGAGTTCTTCGAACTAGGAATAGTCTGTTGTAAAAACCCGCAGAAAACGGGGGATCTTTTCACTAGTTCTATAGCCTCCTTCTCTAGCATGAGATCTACTGCTAGAGTAAGGGCTTGATTCATGATGGGGTCTTTGTACTTGGCCACCAACTCCCTCGGAGTTGTCGTTAATGGTGGTCTTGACGAGAAGGGAATGAGGTATCCTTTGCTGACAATCGATAGGGACCAATTGTCTGCCCCTTTGTGGGCCCAGACGTCGGCAAATTTCAGTAGTCTGGCACCCACTGATGTCTGGAGTCCTTGATCGCTATTTCTTCCCTCTGACTGACATAGAGAAGGTTTTACCTCTCTTAAAAGGTCTAGTTCCTCTGGTTGAAGAACCTCTGACAGCGGGTCCTCCTCGAAAGGGCTCCTGCCTCAGAGGAGTCTCTTTCTTGGCCTTGGGTTGGAAGACAGAGCGAGGTTTCCTGGCCGCCTGGGCTAACATGTCCTGAGTAGCCTTAGCTGAAAGGGCACTCGAGACATCCTGAATAATTTTCTTGGGGAACAGAAGAGGGGAGAGTTGAGCATACATAAGAGAGGCCCTTTGTGCATGTGAAACTGCCTTAGTGAGAAACGAACAGTAGACTGACCGCTTCTTAATAACTCCAGCTCCAAACAGTGAGGAGACTTCACTCGAGCCGTCTCTCACTGCTTTGTCCATGCAAGTGAGGACGCAGTTAAGATCTTCAGGAGACAGTGAATCCGGGGTCTGGGTCTTATTAGCCAGAACTCCTAAAGACCAATCAAGGAAGTTGAAAACTTCCAGGACTCGGAACATTCCCTTCAGTAGGTGGTCAAGTTCGTTCATCCCCCACGTAGTCTTGGCGGACAGGAGGGCGGAACGACGAGCAGAATCCACCAATGAAGAGAAGTCCGAGTCCGCAGACGAAGGGAGAGCGAGGCCTAAAGGTTCTCCCGATTCGTACCAGAATCCCAATCTGCCAGTCAGTTTAGACGGAGGGAAAGAAAAAACCGTCTTCCCTTTCTCTTCCTTAGAAAGGAGCCATTCCCCAAAACCTCTAAGCGCCATTCTTTCATGGGAAAAAAACGTAAGGTTTTTCATCCTTACACAAGCGAACGAAACCTTCGACGTCTTCGAAGTGGAGAATAAAGAAAGAGGAGAAGGAGGAGCCACAGGAGAAAGGATATCTCCGAACTCTTGCAGGAGGCAAATCTGTTAACCTCTTATAGAGGAAACAGAGGAGTCTTTTGGTCCTTCTTCTTCTGAGGGATCCTGTTCTTCCTGAGCTGAAGAACCCTCATGATCCTTAGAGGCGCGACTATCCTTATAAAAGTCTCTAGAGGAAGTAAGACGTTTACGTCTTGGAGACAAAGCTTCAGAAACGTGCCTACTTGCAAAATCCTTCTTGTCTGGAGGAGTGCGTTTTCCAGATTCTTGGAGCCTAACAGGAGTAAGGCGGCTGTCAGGAGCAGAGCGCCTGTTTTAAGAAAAACTTCTATCAGGCTCTTGGCGCCTATCCAAAGGAGAGCGGCTACCAGGCGAACAGCGCCTGCCATACGAGAAGTGGCTACCAGGCTCTTGGCGCCTGAACCGAGGAGAGAGGATCTCTGGCGACGAGCGCCTACTAGGTGAGCGCCTACAAGGGGAGAAGCGCCTGCTAGGATCTCGGCGCCTGACTCGAGGAGAGTGAAAGCAGGAGAAGAGCACCTGCCAGGAGAAACGCGCCTAACAAGCTCTTGACGCCTGTCCAGCGAAGAGCGCCTGTCCGATTTAGGGCGCTTGTCAACAGGAAAGTGGGGCGAGACGAGGAGCGGCTACGAGGCGAGGAGCGGCTACGAGGCGAGTAGCGCCTACTAGGCTCTTGGTGCCTATCAAGGGAGCGATCCTGTCTCGAGAAGAGCGTCTGTAGGGTGAAGATCTCCTACGAGCAGTCTGCTCCTTGTCCGAAGGAGAAACAAAGACATCCTGTCTGTCAGGCGAATGGCGCTTGGACGCAGATGGGATCTTGTCCGAAGCAGAAAGTCTCCTGCGAGACTCCGAACGCACAGGTGAGCGGGCCGCTTCCGTCGAATAGCGAGAGTCAGGAGAGGGGAGCCTGGACTTCTTTACAGGAAGCGAGACGTCCTTCCTACGACGAGACGACACGCAAAGAGAGCCAGCCAGAGCCGAAATCTGCGCCTGAAGGTTAGCCAACACCCTTGCAGGAGAATTCACAAACTCTTGAACAGGTGACGAGGCTCGATCTCTGCTCGGGGAACGATACTCCAGAGATCTCTTACGTTTCTTCGCTTTCACTCAGGCTCTTCCGAAAAAACTTCAGGGCTGGATGGACGGGCGCAGGGAGCGTTCCAGGCTCTCTTCGAAGGGCGCGAGGCTTCCGAAGAGCTACCATCCTCGTTTAGGAGAAGGCGAAGGCGAAGACCGAGAAAGCATTGGCGCAAATATTTCTCTTCTTTTGGACGATCCAAGGTAGCCTGGGAACGATCAACAGGAGCTACCGAGGGGACGCCTGACCGGTGGGGATGCTCCCAAACCTTCCTGCGGCTTTCGACTTTCCTCCTCCCCAATGGGACTGGGAGTCTGGAAGAGGTCTAGGCCTGGAAGCATTAGGGAGCCGATCAGACGCACCCTCCACTGCACTGGGTTCACTGCACAAATCACTATTGGAATCACTCTTACCTTCTAAATGTTTAATTTTCATCTCCATACTGCGAATGGGTGGCCTTTTCATGGAGGGGCCACTTCCGAAGGCGCATCTTCGGCTTCGGTGCAGGGAGCAGGAGCTGAAACTGACAAAGGAGCTACTTCTAAAATAGGATTATCTATATCCAACTCGGCTAAATACGAGGATTCTACTACTGCTCCTAGAAGAAGCTTTCCTAACTTTATCCTTTTCAAGCTTCCTCAAGTAGGAAGACAAAGACTTCCATTCATCCTCATTCAGCTTTTCACATTCATTACAAGGATTATTAAAGGTGCATTCATTCCCTCTACACTTCAAACATACTGTGTGAGGGTCTACTGCAGCTTTCGGTAGCCTCACCTTACACTCAGTCATACAACAAACTCTAAACATAGCAGTTTTCTTAGTATCAACATCAGACATCATGAATCCAAAGAAAAATCCAAAGAAAAGTCAAATAACTGTCCACAAATTGCAAATGCCAGGCCAAAAGATCGGGTACGTCACCAAAAGTCCGTAGAAACAATCCAGGGCGAAAACGAGAAAAGAATCCAACTGTCAAGAGGTACCAACAACAGGTGCTGGTCCCCCCCCCCGACCCCCCCCCACCGGACCGACAGAAAAAAAATTCCTGGCAATAGCAAAGGTTGTTGTTGGTTCTTACACCCGCGTTCCCGCGGCGGGGGTAAGGTAGATCACCTGACCTACCTGTCGCGTTTGCCGCGAGTTTTGAATTCTGTCGTGACGTCAGAGACGTAAGCTAAGTATATGTCTGACAGGAAAGTTCATGTACAAAAATATACTGTTAAATTTAAATCTAGTTATAACTGAAGCTGAGAAAACTGTTCAAGCTGCTAATGACTATTATCGTACATCGGCAACAAGGATAAAACTGCAGTAAACGTCTGCCATCAAACACAATTGTAGATAAAATTGGGATAAAATCATTTTAATCAAAACTACTGTGCTTGAAAGAACACATTTTACTGTTGGTTTCACGCCGATATACGATATATAACGTAAAGTTCATATTACGATGATATAAAGGATTATTGCGAACGGAATCGCGTCATTTTTTACGCAATAAACAAGCCGCCAACATAATCTGTTAACGAAAAAAATAGTAGTTCATATTCACAACGAGACATATTCAATAAATATTTCCACCTAAAAACACACTGTATAAGGAAAAATAACTTTGTCTCATATAAGTCAAGTATATAGATATTCGTTTATGCTAACTAGAAGCAAGAGCATTCGCTCAGAATTGCGTTATGGTGAAACAAACGCGTATTCATCAGCTGATTTCAAACCACAACATTGGCCGCTTCGCGGAATACTGGCTTAAATTTGCCGTAGTATTTTAAAATACAATAATATGACAATACATACAATATTCTTGGATAGTGAAATAATGTATAACTTTTTAAAGGATTTATGGAAAAGATGCATGATTAATAAAATAACACAATGCATTTTTCGGTACTGGCGGACAAGAACGAACATGAAAAAACATCCGCTGACAACGTGGAGCGCAGTTACAAAGGCTGCCTTAATTTGTATCTTATTTCTGTACAAAATTGAAAATACCTTTATGTAATATATTTTCATACACATTTTAAACATAAAAGCATAAACATTTAAAAAAATCGACACATCGATCGCTAAATTTGGACTCTTTTTAACTCTATATTTTCGGAAGAGCGGCAGACGGCGGCATACAAGAACGAACTTGAAAAAACATCGTAGACGATAACTTGAAGGGCAGTTTCAAAAGCTGCCTTTTTTATCATATTTCTGCACAGAATTAAAAATACCCTATTCGTAATACATTTTCATACACATTTAAACATAAAAGCATAAACATTTATAAAATCGACACATCGATCGCTAATTTGCACTTTTTTTTTAAATCGATATTTTCGGAAGAGCGGCAGGCGGCGGCTCACAAGAAAGAACATGAAAAAATGTATTTGATAACGTGAAGGGCAGTTTCAAAAGCTGCCTTTGTATCATATTTCTGTACAGAAATAAAAATACCTTTCACGTAATACCATTTTTCATACACATTTTAAACAAAAGCATGACATTTATAAATTGACACATCTTTAGCTAAATTTGCACTTAGTAACTCGATATTTTCGGCATAGAACAGCGTCAGAGGCATATATTTAGACCCTAATACCTAACGTAATAACTCTCCATAAAATTTGTTAATATAATTTGCATAACCTTTATGGTCTGAGCGGCATGTCTACAAATGTATGAACTCGTTAGACAACGGCGCTAGCGGCGCTGTTAACTGAAAATTGTGCCGTAAAGATACCTTTAAAATGCCTTATTTTTGTAATGAATATTTTTGACAACCGCTGTAAAACCCATTCGCCGTTGATGATTGCGCCGTTAACTGCGGGCCGCCTGGATATATATACGTATATATATATATATATATATATATATATATATATATATATATATATATATATATATATATATATATATACTATATATCTATATATATATATATATATATATATATATATATATATATATATATATATATATATATATATATATATATATATATATATATATATATATATATATATATATATATATATATATATATATATATATGTATATATATGTATAGTATATATATATATATATATATATATATATATATATATATATATATATATATATATATATATATGTATATGTATATATATATACATGTATATATACATATATATATATATATATATATATATATATATATATATATATATATATATATATATATATATATATGTATATAGATGTATATATATATATGTATACGTATATATATACATATGTATATATATATATATATATATATATATATATATATATAGATGTTACGCAAAATGTGGATAATTGCCAAATGTGTAGATTTTGCAATTAATTTTGCCTATTGTGTACAATTTGCAGGCACCAAGCGCTGCAAATTGTACGCAATAGGCAAATTAATTGCAAAATGTACACATTTGGCAATTATCCACATTTTGCGTAACATATATATATACATACATATATATATATACACATTTATATATATATGTATATATATATATATATATATATATATATATATATATATATATATATACATACAGAAGGGGGGACCCAAAAGTAACCAGAATAGTTTTCTGTGTGACAAGCCAGTAGTAGTTCAGGCTTCCGCCGCTAGATGCTACCTGAGGCAACCCTCAAGCATCAGTGAGCCAACTGGCATCATCGTGGGAAGACGTATAGCTGCACGGTTCACATTTGTTTAGAAGTACTTCACGCCTTTTTGTCTATTTTTACGATGACTGAAAGGAAGGAGCAGCGTGCTGCCGTAAAATTCTGTTTTTTGCTGGGGAAAACGGCACCGGAAACAGATGCTATGCTTTGAACAGCTTACAAAAATGTTGAGATGAGTAAAACACAAGTTTACGAGTGGTTTGCACGCTTTAAGAATGGTCAAATGTCACTGGAAGTCCAGCCTCGTTCAGGGGGACCTTCAACCTCCCAAACGGATGAAAACATCACTAAAATTCATGAACTGATCATGGAAGACCATCGCAGAACAATTGATGAGCTTGTTAATTTGACTGGTGTGTCCTGGAGTTCATGTCAACGAATTTTGAGCGAGGAACTGGGAATGAAAAGAGTTGTAGCAAAAATGGTGCCTCGCTTGCTCACGGACGGTCAAAAGCAGTCACAAATGGATGCCTGTCGTGAACTGAAAGAACAGTTGGAAGTTGATCCAGACCTTTTTTCGAAGGTCATTACAGGTGATGAAAGCTGGTGCTATGGCTACGACCCAGAATCAAAGCATCAATCAAGTCAGTGGAAGCATCCAACGTCACCACGACCCAAAAAAGTGCGTCAAGTGAAGTCCAGTGTCAAGACAATGCTGATTTGTTTCTTCGATGTGAAAGGAATTGTCCACAAAGAATTCGTTCCTGCAGGTCACACTGTTAACCAGACGCTTTACTTGGCAGTGCTGAAGCATTTGCGAGATTCCGTAAGACGGAAACGCCCCGACCTGTGGCAAAGTGGAGGGTGGTGGCTTCATCACGACAATGCACCAGCGCACACCGCCTTGAGTGTGAGACAGTTTCTGACCAAGAATGGCATGACCCCACTTACCCACCCTCCCTATTCACCCGATCTTGCTCCCTGTGACTTCTTTTTGTTCCCCGGAATGAAGAAAGCCCTCAAAGGAAAACGTTTTGCAGACGTTAAAGAGGTTCAGAAGAAAACGACAAAGTCATTAAAAGCCATAACTTCACAAGAGTTCCAGAATTGCTTTCAACAGTGGAAAACACGTCTGGATAAGTGCATTGCTTCAAATGGAGAATACTTTGAAGGTGATAAGACTGTAAACATGTAACAATAAAGTTCTATGACACAATTCCGGTTACTTTTGGGTCCCCCCTCGTATATACGCGTGTATATATATATATAGATATATGTTTTGATATATATAATGTTATATATGTATATATATAGTATATATATATATATATATATATATATATATATAGGTATATATATATGTATATATATATATATGTATATATATATATGTATATATATATATGTATATATATTGATATATATATATATATAAATATAGTATATATATATATAGAGATATGATATAATAATAGATATATATGGGATATATATATATATATATATATATATATATATATATAATATATATATATATATATATATATATATATATATATATATATATATATATATATATATATATATATATATATATATAAAAATATATATATATATATATATATATATATATATATATATATATATATATATATATATATATATATATGCAGAAGCCAGGTACTATGTCGTACCTCTAAGTAAATGGGGATACAATCCACAATGAAGTAAATTCCTCTTGTAGTTTAAAATATATAGTTCTTGTATAGGATTAGAGCTTTCGACCATCAACAAGACCACAGTTGATGGTCGAAAGCTCTAATCCTATACAAGAACTATATATTTTAAACTACAAGAGGAATTTACTTCATTGTGGATTGTATCCCCATAATATATAAAAACCCATATTATATATATATATACTATAATTATTAATATAATTATATATATTTTTTTCTTTATATTTTATTAATAAGATAATAATACATATATACTACATTTATATTACTTATATATATATATCATATATAGAAATATTATATAATCTATCTAATATATATATATAAATAATTATATATATATAATATATATTTTTTTATTATAATATATATAGATATAATAAGTATATATAATCTAGATATAATTATATCTATATCTATATATATATATATAATATATTATATTATAATTAATATATATTAATATATATCTAATATAATATAATTATATATATATTATATATATATAATATATTATATATATACTATATATATAATATATATAATATATATATATATATATATAGAGAATATTATATTATATTATTTATATTATATCTATATATATCTTATTAATATTATCATTATAATATATAATATTAATAATAATTAAATATATAGAGTATAATATATATATATAATATATATATAATAATATATATAATATATAATAATTATATAATACTATATAATTATATATATATTTATATATATATATATTCTTGTTAGGGCGTTTATAGATCTATTCGTCTACCCAGTAATTAATTAATTATTTTGCTTTGTAAAACGGCAGCCATCTTCCTCCAAATATCAGCTTGATTTGGGCGGGAAACCAACGCTAGCCGTCCAGGGTTAAGAATTTTCCTTGTGAGAAGGGAGAATATAGTCTTTTGTCAGCTTTAGGGACTTATCTCGAAGGGAAGGATGTAGGCAGACTGGTACTTCTTAGGCCTATATCTTAAGCTCTTTTTCCTGTGAACCCTCTGCTGGCTGTATGTTCTGTTTCCAGGATTTGCCCTGCTCGTGGGGGGTTAAGCTGACCCCCAACAGGCATGGAGCTTACCGCAGCCCATTGCCAATCCAAAGTCCATGAGTCTTCTTCACCCTCACCACTGTTGCCCAAGGATGAACCTCCGGCAGACCTCACATTCTCGCCTCCTCTGGAGAACCAGGAGCTGCCCGACCAGGAGTCAGCCTGGAGTTTTCCCCTTACGACGGCTGTCGCAGCAGCTGAAGTGAGGGCCTCCCCTGCAGTAGGTTCCACCTCTACGACGGTTGCTGCAGATACCGAAGTAGGGTGTTCTCCTGCAATCCCTTAGGCTACCACTGCCGCTGCTACTGACGGCGTTTTCTGGCCTTACCCCAGAGCCGGTGCCCCGCCGTCTACTCCAAGGACTGGTATAGCCAGGTCCTGGAGGAATAAGAAGAAGAAGGCGAGTAACAAATCATTAACACACTAACCAAAGAGCCACATGCTCTCCTTGACACCTGTGCCCGAGGTACAGTGTCACATTCATTTGCAGAATGATCCTGGCACCTACCCAGAGAAGGTAGCCAGCCTGATCTCTGCCAGTAAACTAACCCTCTAACGCCTAGAAATTGTGATACTAACACTCATGTAAATGTCATAATTATCTCATAATTACATTTCCATCCTGGTAATGCACTAACCACTCATCATCCTCA
>NC_061087.1:3076643-3109143 GCF_015104395.2 Macrobrachium nipponense
AAACTGAAAATAATAAACCAGCGTGAAGCGGGAAAGGCAGTCATGGTTATCGCACGTGACGAACGTTTATCGCAATCGACGGTATCCACCATCCTCAAGGACAAGAAACGCGTAATGGATGCTGGTAAAGGCATCTGCTTCAGTTCATTCAACGGTTATATCAAAAGAGAGGATAGGGCCTTTGGAAAAACCTTTGGAGATGGAGCAGTTACTGGTCACGTGGATGGAGGAGGATCAAATACAAAAGCGTATGCCGCTCACCCTCTTAACCATTCAGACAAAGGCGCGCATGCTTTTGAAGAACTGAAGAAGAATTATGATGATAACCACAACAAAAGTTTTGCAGCAAGTGCTGGATGGTTTCGTCGTTTCAAGAACCGCCATAATTTTCACAGTGTGAAAATTAGCTGATGCCGATGGAGCCGCTAAATTTAAGGATGTTTTACATGAGATCGTCGTTAATGAAGGCTACTTGCCAGAGCAAATCTTTAATGTTGACGAAACCGGACTTTATTGGAAACGTATGCCACAACGGTCCTACATCCACAAAGAAGCAACGGCGATGCCCGGGTTTAAGGCATACAAGGATCGATTGACTCTTCTGCTTGGGGGAAATGTGGCTGGGTATAAACTTAAGCCCTTTATGATTTATCACTCAGAAAATCCAAGGGCTTTAAAAAACATCGACAAGCATACACTTCCTGTGCATTACCGTCATAATAAAAAAGCTTGGATGACTGCAATATTGTTCGAGGACTGGTTCGTTCATTGCTTCATTCCGGAAGTGAAAGATCATTGTAGGAAAAATAACATCCCCTTCAAAATTCTTCTGATTCTCGACAATGCTCCTGGCCACCCTCAGCACATCGGAGATATTAACGAGAATGTAAAAGTTGTGTTTCTGCACCACCAAACACTTCTCTCATACAACCCATGGATCAGGGTGCTGTGGCTACGTTCAAGGCATATTATCTTCGGAACACGTTCGCGCAGGCAGTTCAGGCTACGGATAACGAGGAGAAAGATCTCAGAACTTTCTGGAAAGAATTTAGTGTTCTTAACTCCATTATGAACATTGGAAGGGCGTGGAAGGAGGTAAAGAAAGAGTGTATGAATGGGGTCTGGAAAAATCTGCTGAAAGTGTATGTGAACTCGTTTAAAGGTTTCGATCAGAATGAAGAAGTGGAAATCAATAAAAAGATCTTGATACTTGGGAAAAGTTTAGATTTAGAAATTGACGAGGAAGATATCCAAGAACTTATAGATGTGCAAGATGTAGAGCTAACGGCAGAGGATTTAATTGCACTTGCAGAAGAGAAAAAAAAAAGCAGAAGAGGAAGAAGAAATAAAAGAGTCGGAGCGAACGTTTACGACTAAAAAACTGGCAGAGGCGTTTGCTTTATTTGATCAAGGACTGAAACTTTTAAGTGAAATGGATGGGGACGATGAACGGTTTGCCAAAGTTCAGAGGGCTCATCAAGACAGTGTTGCATGTTACCGATTAATTTATGAAGAACGAAAAAAACGCACAGTGCAACCTACAATGGATTTTTTCTTCAAGAGAACGACTCCAGTGCATTCCGCTTCCCCCAGCCCTACCCCCTCACTTGAGACTCGATCCTGTACGTCTCGGAACAGTTGTTTCCTCGAGACACCTGAACTAACAGAAGAAGAAATTCTATCTGAGGAAGAGCGAATTGATGATCCTGCTGCTTTATCATCATCCTCCTCTTCCGATCTTTAGTTATAGTAGCCATGAACAGCCTGACACCGATCACGTATGCCGACAACGGACCGAATCTTGGTGAGTACCCTTTACGCTACAGTCTGATCCTTGTTCTTATTATTAAATTTCTTTTTATACTTAATTATCATAAGTCAATCTGCATTGAAACACCCGAACTAGCTGATATTAATAATTACTATACCATATATGTATAGGTATACTGTGTAGTGTAGGCTAATCTTCCATATATGTGTATATAGCCTAGCCTATATGGTACTGATTAACTTAGTGTAGGCTAGGCTATATCCGAGATACGATTTTCTCAACTTACGATGGGTTTTTCGGAACCTAACCTCATCGTAAGTAGGAGAATACCTGTACTGGGATCTGGATCAAGTATACGTCCTAGAGGTTCCCTTCCCTCAAGGGCCCCAGCACAGACCGAGGGGTCCGGAGGCTGAATGCCCCGCTGTCCAGCTCCCCCGTCAGGGGAGGTTATGTCTCAGAAAAGGATCCAGTAACCATCCCTAAGAACTTGGACAGTCCAGAGATCGGCCCCGAGGTGCTCCCAGTCCCACCAATGATTGGAGGGGTAACCCCCCCCCCCCCCCCCCCAGGCGTCAAGTCGGATAGGAGGCCTCCCTCCTACTTCCTCCTGGGGAAGCAGCCACCTTTTCCTCTGCAAGAGGGCGCGGACCTGGGTCTAAAGAGGAGCAGAAGGCTTTAGCAGTCCTGGAGGAGGGCTGCGTTCCCTGATGGTTCCAGCCCCCTGCAGATGATTCTGACATACACGAGGGGACCCCTTCCCCCAGTCTGAGTCCTTGTCTCAGCTCCTGTGACTTGATACTTCAACTTGGCACCGGTTGCCTGCCCGAGGATGACACCCTATAGACGAAGGAGTCCTGGTTCACCTTCTTCCCCCGTTCGATGGCTTCTTCTACCAGGCGATCCTGGAAAAGAGATTCGCCTGACCCTGGACCCTGGAAGGTTCCGCAGGACCTTCGCCTCCCTGTCGGGAGGCGAGCGAAAACTGCGTCTCTCCACCTCAGGACCCAGTCCGTCCATTGGGGCAGTGGTTGGGTGGTCAGGAATGAATCATCACCGCCACCCTTCAAGACCAAGCAGGCCCCACCACGGGGAAGGGGTGTACTCCCGAGCAGCTAGATGCCTCACTCCGGAGGCTACCAGCGGAAGCAGGAGCCTCGCTGGAAGCGGAGTCAGAGGCCTTACCAGAGGAGCCATCAGGAGTCCCACTGGCAGGCGTAGCGTGCAGGGGAAAGGCCAACGGGGCAGTGGTGCCACCCTCTCACAGGACTATCATGGAACCATGAGCACAGGTGAATGCGAAGCGGACCGTCTGACCGGGGGAGTGGAGCAGACTTTCCAACCGTGAGAGCAGAGCGGGCTGTCAGACAGGGAGAGCGGAGCAGGCCGTCGAACAGGGAGAGAGGAGCGAGCCATCCGACAGGGAGAGTGGAGAGGGCCGTCAGACAGGAAGAGCAGAGCAGTCTTTCCAACAGGGGGAGTGAAGCGACTGTCCGACAGGGAGAGCAGAGCAGTCCGTCCGACAGGGAACGCAGAGCAGGCCGTCCAACCAGGAGAGCGGAGCAGGCCGCCCAACCGGGAGTGCGAAGCAGGCCGTCCGACAGGGAGAGCAGAGCAGGCCGCCCAACCGGGAGTGCGAAGCAGGCCGTCCGACAGGGAGAGCAGAGTGGTCCTTCCAACAGGGGGAGTAAAGCGACCGTCCGACAGGGAGAGCGGAGTGGACCGATCGACAGGGAACACAGAGCAAGCTGTCCAACCAGGAGAGTGAAGCAGGCCGTCGAACCGGGAGAGCGGAGCAGGCTGTCAGACATGGAGGGCAGAGCGGAATGTCCGACAGGGGGAGCGGAGCGGGCTATCCGACAGAGAGCGCAGAGCAGGTCTTCCAACCGGGAGAGCGGACCGGGCCGTCCGACGGGGAGAGCGGAGCAGGCCGTCCGACAGGGAAGGCGGAGCAGACCGTCCCACAGGGATAGCGGAGCAGGCCATCTGACAGGGAGAGCGGAGCAGCCGACGGGAGAGAGGAGCAAGCCATCCCACAGGGAGAGCGGAGCGGTCCTTCCAACAGGGGGAGTGGAGCAACCGTCCGACAGGGAGAGCGGAGCGGTCCGTCCGACAGGGAGAGCGGAGCGGCCGACGGGAGAGAGGAGCGAGCCATCCCACAAGGAGAGCGGAGCGGTCCTTCCAACAGGGGGAGTGGAGCAACCATCCGACAGGGAGAGCGGAGCGGTCCGTCCGACAGGGAGAGCGGAGCGGACCGTTTGACAGGGAGCGCACAGCAGGCCATCCAACCGGGAGAGCGGAGCAGGCCATCCGACAAGGGGAGCGGAGCGGGCCGTCCAACCGGGAGCGCAGAGCAGGCCGTCCGACAGGGAGAGTAAAGCAGGCTGTCCGACAGGGAGAGCGGAGCAGACCGTCTGACAGGGAGAGCGGAGCGGTCCGTCCCACAGCTGACCGTTCAACAGGGAGCGCACAACAGGCCATCCAACCGGGAGAGCGGAGCAGGCCGTCCGACAAGGGGAGCAGAGCGGGCCGTCCAACAGGGAGCGCACAGCAGGCCATCCAACCGGGAGAGCGGAGCAGGCCATCCGACAAGGGGAGAGGAGCGGGACGTCCAACCGGGAGCGCAGAGCAGGCTGTCCGACAGGGAGAGTAAAGCAGGCCGTCCGACGGGGAGAGCGGAGCAGACCGTCTGACAGGGAGAGCGGAGCGGTCCGTCCCACAGGGACAGTGGAGCGGACCGTTCAACAGGGAGCGCACAACAGGCCATCCAACCGGGAGAGCGGAGCAGGCTATCCGACAAGGGGAGCAGAGCGGGCCGTCCAACAGGGAGCGCAGAGCAGGCCATCCAACCGGGAGAGCGGAGCAGGCCGTCCGACAGGGAGAGCAGAGCGGGCCGTCCGACGGGGAGAGCAGAGCGGACTGTCCAACAGGGGTAGCGGAGCAGGCCGTCGGACAGGTGGCGCGGAGCGGGCCGTCCAACAGGGGGAGTGGAGCGGGCCTTCCGACAGGGAGAGCGGAGCAGATTGTCCAACAGGGAGAGCGGACCGGGGCGTCCAAAAGGGAGAGCAGAGTGGGCCAGCCAACAGGGAGAGCAGAGCGACCGTCCGACAGGGAGAGACGTTCCATCCAACAGGAAGAGTGTAGCGTAATGCCCGACTGGGAGCATAGCATGCTGCCCGACCAGGAGAGCGGAGCAGACTGTCCGATCAGGAGAGAGGAGCATACTGCCACCAACTGCGAGCCCCATCATGTTGGCTACAGCATCTATCTCAACCTCTCCATTCCCAGCAACGACGCAGCCGTACTCGCTCAACTCCACGAAACACGACTCCTCTTATTAAGGGGAACTCCAACAGAGGGAGAGGTCGACGGGGCAGCAGCGCACCCCGTTCGTGGGACCGTCATGGGAACCATAAGTACGGACGAACACGGTGCGGACCGTAAGTCCGGGGAGTGGGGTCGACCGAAACGGCATGTTCCGTCATGGTGGCTACCACACCTACCCGAGCCGCTCTGGTGGGCTATGATGAGGAGAGCGGAGTGTTGCGTGAGCCAGGGGGGGCCGAACCCGCCCGACTCCATGTAAGCCGGCGCCTCTATGCCTCGTACCCCCTCCTATGGGGAACCTCATCTGAGTGAACGTCTGCCTGGGGAGGGGGTCAACAGTGAAGGCATCATTGGAGGGGGGGGAGGGGGGGGAGTGGGGGAGTGGTCCACGCTGCGGTGCACCCCCCTGACATACTCCATCCCTCCGCCAAAGCACTTCCATGGGGAAGTCTGAACAGAGTGCGAGGGGCACCTGTCCAGAACCAGGTGTGGCCCACTGAGGGACCCATCACCTCCCTCTAACTTCGAGAGGCGTCAATCCCTCCCAGGATGTGACCATGGGGCTCCGATGACTGATAGAAAAACTCTAACAGAAGCCTTGGCTGGATAAGCGGAGCGCTCCTCTCAGGAGCGGGACACACCGCATCGGGACACTCCGCATCAGGACACTCCGCATCAGGACACTCCGCATCAGGGGACATTCCGCATCAGGGGACACTCCGCATCGGGACACGCCGCAGCGGGACACTCCAAAGCGGGTCGTCCGACGGCACATTCTGTGGGGGCAAAGAAAAGGACTCCTTGGGCCCCATCCTTGGCAGGGGCCCAGGCAATGGACTCACCTAGGTCCCCACGCTGAGAGGGGACGGGGGAAAAATCTTGACACTCCTCTGGGGAGTCCTGAAGCGGAACCGGGGAAGGTGAAGGGCCTCCCGGTCCCCGGCTCATGCTTCTACCCCTCGGAACTTCCAAGGATGACTTCTTGGAGGGGAATCGAGGCTTCCTCTTCCTCCTTGTCAATGCCAGATCCCATGACGTAAAACGGCAGCACCAACACCTGTTAAAAAAAGTGTGGGGGTTAATCTTCACTGGAGAAAGAAAAGCCCCACAAGCACTGCCCTCAGGACCAGGGCAACGTCGTAGAAAAGAAGCCTCCAACTTAAAACTGACACCAACACACACGCGGTCAACACCCGCACATAGGGAAATACAAAGGGAAACGGGCCGGTAACGGACGACAAGCTGAAGCGTGTGAACGCTACAACGACCAGGAAAGGACTGCAGGTCAGAGGTTGTGATCTTCGACCCTGGGGCATATCTAGCTGGGGGTCGGGAGGAAATGACCAGTTTTTTCTGGTCAGTACCAGATTGACATCCAGGATTCTCCTAATAAAGTAATTAGAGGTAGGTATACAGCATTGGAACATACATATACTATATTATATATATACAGTGGAACCCCGTATTCGCATTCTCTGGATTCATGGACTCACACATTCGTGGATTTCTCTCTGGAACTTTTCCCCGCATTATTCGTGGAAAATTCGCCCATTCACAGTATTTTTTTTAAGGGAAATATCCACAAATTCCTGGGTTTTTTTTATCAATTTCATCATAAAATGCACTTTTTGTGATAAAACTATTTAAAAAACCAAGTATAAAAATTTTTAGTGGATTTTTCTTGAGTTCTAACTTACAAAATAGGAGGTTTTATGCATTTTTATAGGGGTTCCAACTATTTGCGAGTTATTGGCAGCCATGGTTATCAGCAATCCGGTTTTATGGGGCTTGTCCAGCACCAAAAATCACAGTCGAAATGCGTTGATTTCTGGTTATCAGCATCGATAATAAAGTATTAGCGCCAATACATACCTAACAGGGGCGCCATTAACCCTTTAATGCTGATTGGACGTATTAAACATCGATATAAATTGTCTGTTGGGTGCCGATTGGACGTATGGTACGTCAATATAAAAGTTTTTTTTTAAATTCACGGAAAAATAGTTATAGGCCTACTAGGCAAAAACTTTTGAATCACGCGCCTTGGGGGATGCTGGGAGCTCACGGATCAAGGCGTTGTTTTGTTTCCAATCGTTACCCAGGCACGCAAGCGCAAATTTCTTTCTTCTCGCACTAAAAAGTATCAGAGACACATTTCAGAAATTTTGTTACTTTGACATAATTTTTGCACCATTTTATATTAGCCGTTACATGGAGTATTATATATGAAAATGTGTGCAATTTCATGTAGAATACAACAAAAAACTTATGGTTGTAGCTTTCATCAGTTTTAAAATATTTTCATATAAATACGTAACAATCATGCCAAAATTTCAACCTTCAAGTCAACTTTGACTCTACCGAAACGGTCGAAAAACACAATTGTAAGCTAAAACTAAGCTAAAACTCTTATATTCTAGTAATATTCAATCATTTTCTTTCATTTTGCAACAAATTGGAAGTCTCTAGCACAATATTTTGATTTATGGTGAATTTATGAAAAAAAATGTGTGCAATTTCATGTAGAATACAACAAAAAAACAACCCATGGTTGTAGCTTTTATCAGTTTTTAAATATTTTCATATAAATAACGATGTGCCAAAATTTCAACCTTCAGTCAACTTTGACTCAACCGAAATGGTCAAAAAATGCAATTGTAAGCTAAAACTCTTACATTCTAGTAATATTCAATCAACTGTCTTTATTTTGCAACAAATTGGAAGTCTCTAGCACAATATTTCGATTTATGGTGAATTTATGAAATAAACTTTTTCCTTACATCCGCGCGGTAACTCTTCCGAAAAAATCATAAATTTTTTGTCTGATTGTCGTAATGTTTGCACCATTTTAAATTAGCCATTACATAAACTCTTATATATGAAAATGTGTGCAATTTTATGTAGAATACAACAAAACACAACCTATGGTTGTAGCTTTTATCAGTTTTGAAATATTTTCATATAAATAACAATAAATTGAAAAAATTCGTCCTTTGGTCAACTTTAACTTAACCAAAATGGTTGAAAACTGCAATTGTAAGCTACAGCACTTACAATCTAGTAATATTCAATCAATTACCTTCATTTTGCAACAAACAGGAAGTCTCAAGCACAATATTTCGATTTATGGTGAATTTTTGAAAACAGCTTTTTTTTACGTCCGCACGTTACGAATTCATGCATCATTTTGTGATAATATTTTCTGTGTTGCCTTGATCGTTTTACAATGTGTTACATACCAAAACGATCGCAATTTGGTGTACAATACAACGGAAAAAAATTACCTCATTAGCTCACAGCATGATTTGTATACAATTATATATGAAATTTTTTTTTGCAGTCATATCCCAATATTTATATATGATAATTATATTTTTTTCATTTCTGATGGTTGCATACAAAACTTCAGGCAATGACAAAAAATGGAGCCATACGGGAAACGATTTTTAAAATACCGCTTCAGCGTTTTAAGGATTAACCAGTTATCAACACCAACATCTGTTATTGGCATCAATAAGCACCAAAAATCACCGATTTTCACTTATTATCAAGCCGTCAGAACAGAACCCCCCATAACAGAGGGCTGCTTATATGGTACAATAACTAAAATACTTTTTCCTTAACAGAAAAAAAAGACTTATAAAGCTCACCTGGAATGGTCCTAGGAGGAGTTGAACGATTTGGTGCCATATCCTTTTGCCGTTTGATATACTCAACTATTTCATGAAGTTTTTTTGAACTAGTCTGCTGTACTTCGGAATCACATTCATAACACCTTAAAAGATAAAAAAATATTTAGATTCACATGTGATCAGAAGGAGTAGTTCAGTGAAAATTACAAGGCCAAGCAACAAATTCAAGTACATACAGTAGTACACTACAGTCTACCCTCGTATCTGCAGGGGATATGTACCACAAAAGGCCTGGCCCCAAAATAGCAGTTAAAATTCACAAATAGTTAACACCCTCTCTACTAATGCTTATATATGCCTATCTTGAAAGTTCAAATACCAAATGTTTACCTTAAACTAGCATCCTACATCAAATATACCTTAAACTACTATCCTATTAAGTATTGTACTAATCTTTGAAATTATATTATTAAATATAATCAAAGTCATCTTAAACAATTTACCCTCCAAAATGTATACATGCACAGTACGTACATCTAACCCATCCAGCCAATAACGAGAGAGAGAGAGAGAGAGAGAGAGAGAGAGAGAGAGAGAGAGAGAGAGAGAGAGAGAGAGAGAGAGAGAGAGAAACTGATTTGCTGACATGGTTAAACAATTAAATGTGTCAATACAGTACATATTAATATGCTTATCTTTCTATCAACCACTCTTCCTTTCTATCTATCTATCTACCCATCTTTCGCCTTCAGAGAGAGAGAGAGAGAGAGAGACCTTACAGACCTTACAGAGAGAGAGAGAGAGAGAGAGAGAGAGAGAGAGAGAGAGAGAGAGAGAGAGAGAGAGAGATCCAAGCATGGACAACACTTTCTACCCTTCATGGCCAATATGCCAAGATATTTTATATAATTGGCAGGTTACACCCTCCACCCTCGGTCTGAAAAGGCAGGGAAAAAGATGCAAGGAATATATTTACTGAGTTAAAATCTTACTAATTCTCTATATTTTCTCTAATGAATTGAAAATTTGCTGTGTTTACATTAATATTAATATTTGAAAATTGGTAAATCATTTATTTATCATACAAAACCAATAAACATAAGTATTACATATGCATAAAAATCCTCTCATCTCATCACAGTGAGAGAGAGAGAGAGAGAGAGAGAGAGAGAGAGAGAGAGAGAGAGAGAGAGAGAGAGAGAGAGAGAGAGAGAGAGAGAGAGAGAATTTTTATTTTCATAATTTAATGTTACTTAATCTTATTAAACTTAATATCATTAAAAAATTAACTATAAATCATTATTTCATCATTTAATGTACCCTTTAAAAATGCTTATATAGGCAGTCCCCGGGTTACGACGGTCTCGGCTTACGACGTACCGAGGTTACGACGCTTTTCAATTATAATCATCAGACATTATTTCCAGGGTTACGACGCATGTTCCAGGGTTATGACGCCTACAACGCTCATCTGGCAGATGAAATATGACACCAAAAACGCAAAATAATCAATTTTTGAAGGTTTTTTGATGAAAAATGCTATAAGAATGCAGTTTACATAGTTTTCAATGCACCCAAAGCATTAAAAGTAAGGTTTTCTTAGGATTTTTTATTACAACCACTTTAATATCATTCCAATTGTATAAATTCTGAGCATCATATCTATAACAAATGAAAAAACCAGTTTACGAGCTCAGCTACCAACAGGGTTCACTATAAGGAGGTACCCTGGGTGCTATACAGGGGTCCTTCCTGAACCTATAAAGGGGAGAGAACCAATTTTTTACCACTTGTTTCTTTTCACATAAGTTTCTTTCTTAGAGTTTACTTAATCTTATTATGATGTTTGCTAATAGCTGGCCAATGTTCATATTCTGATTAAGGAAATGTCTTCTGAAAACTTTAATTTATTCATATGAAAACTAAAAGTGGCGTATGGTCGTAATAGAGTTTACAAATTTCAGTCTGGAAATCAGGATTTGTTCTTGTTGTCTAAGGGCACAGCAGAATTCCGTTTCCAACCGTATCTTCGGTTAATTTTCAAGGAAGGGTGGGCTTGAACTGATTGGAATGGGGTCATCTGATGGTATTTATAGTGTCCCGGGTGCTCTGTCTTGTGAGAGCTGAGTTTTCACTGGCTGGACAGGGGATTAAGTACCTGAGTCAAGCCGTCTCCCAGAGGTGGATGCTCGCACTGGTCTTTACATGCGGACGCTGGAGACTAGGAGGGTAGTATTGGGAAGGTCATTGCCAGTAGATGGGGGCACCACCTGATTGGTCCGTTCGATTGGCTCCGGGGTGCTGGTGGGTGGCACCCAATGCACCACTGTCGGGAGGAGGGAAGTCTCTTGTGTGGTGTTGAGGCTGGGTCTCTCCTTTCCGATGTGTAGGGCCTCCAGGAGACAGAGGCAGTGGTGTTCTGCCGCCTTATCAATAATTCCAATATTAGGAATTATGTCCTTCCGGGTTATCCTGATATTGTGAGTGTTTATCATGATTATGAATGTTGCCTTCCTGAGCGTGACAGGATATCCTCTTGGAAAATTGCATAGTTGTCATACCAATGTAGGCATCGGGGGCATTGCCGGACAGGGCATTTGTACTGGTAAACAACGTTAGTTTTCTTGAGAGGGTCCTGCATCATGCGGGCTGGATTATTTTTTCATGATCAGGCCACTGGTCTTTTTACTTTTGTAGTAAATTATCAGTTTAACATTTTTAGCATGGTCCATAGGGGAGACGTTCCTTTCTATGAAGTTGCGAAGTGCTTGCTTGTCCTCTTTGTATTCCTTGTGAAATACTCCCTTGTAAAAGAGAGTAACGTTTTCAAGGGCGGCAGGGCAAGGCTCCTGCTGATAACATTTATCGATGTTTCTTCGAATGCATTTTGTTATGTCCCGGCTGGCATACCCATTAATTAAAACCTGGGCAACACACTTTAATTCAGTGTGTGTGTCCTTCCAAGAAGAGCAGTGAGAGAGCTCCCCTGATGAAGGCACTGATCGCAGTGCGCTTGTATCTCTTTGGACACTCGCTCTCACCATTCAGGCACATGCCCAGGTTCAAGGGTTTGTGCATTTTACATACTTTTTAACCCTTAAATGCCTATTGGACGTATTTTACGTCGAGATAAATTGTCTTTTGGGTGCCGACTGGACATAATTTACGTCGACATAAAGAAGTTTTTTAAAAATTCGCGGAAAAATACTTATAGGCCTACCAGCCGAAAACTTTTGAATCACGCGCCTTGGGGGATGCTGGGAGTTCACGGATCAAAGTGTTGTTTTGTTTACAATCGCTACGAAGGCGCGCAAGCGCGAATTTCTTTCTTATTGCACTAAAAAGTATCAGTGACACATCTAAGAAATTATTTTGTCACTTTGACATAATTTTTGCACCATTTTAAATTAGCCGTTACATAAAGTTTTATATATATGGAAATGTGCGCATTTTTATGTAGAATACAACAAAAAAACTTATGATTGTAGCTTTTATCAGTTTTGAAATATTTTCATATAAATAACGATAAGTGCCAAAATTTCAACCTTCGGTCAACTTTGACTCTACCGAAATGGTCGAAAAACGGAATTGTAAGCTAAAACTCTTATATTTTAGTAATATTCAATCATTTACCTTCATTTTGCAACAAATTGGAAGTCTCTAGCACAATATTTCGATTTATGGTGAATTTATGAAAAAAACTTTTCCTTGCGTCCTCGCGGTAACTCTTCCGAAAAAATCATACGTGCGATTGTCGTAATGTTTGCACCATTTTAAATTAGCCGTTACATAAAGTTTTATATATGGACATGTACGCAATTTCATGCACAATACAACTAATAACAACCCATGGTTGTAGCTTTTATCAGTTTTGAAATATTTTCATATAAATAACAATATGCCAAAATTTCAACCTTCGGTCAACTTTGACTCTACCGAAATGGTCGAAAAACGCAATTTTAAGGTAAAACTCTTATATTCTAGTAATATTCAAGCATTTACCTTCATTTTGCAACAAATTGGAAGTCTCTAGCACAATATTTCGATTTATGGTGAATTTATGAAAAAACTTTTTCCTTGCGTCCGTGCGGCAACTCTTCCGAAAAAATCATACTTAAATTAGCCGTTACATAAAGTTTTATATATGAAAATGTGTGTAATTTCATGTAGAATACAACAAAAAATAATTGAAGGTTGTAGCTTTTCTCATTTTTTGAAATATTTGCATATAAATCACGATATAGAAAAAAAAAACCACGTTCGATCAACTTTCCACTCTAACCGAATGGTCGAAAAACCGCAATTGTAAGCTAAAACTCTTACAGTCTAGTAATATTCTGTCATTATCTTCATTGTAAAGAAACAAATTCAAAGTCTCTAGCACAATATTTAGATTTATGGTGAATTTAAAAAAAAACTTTCCTTCCTTCCGCGCGTGGATTCTCCGCCACAAATCTCCGAAATGCGTACGTCACATTCTCGGAATATTTGCTCCATTTCATATTAGGCATTTCATAGAGTTTTATATATGAAAATGTGCGCAATTTCATGTAGAATAAAACAAAAAATAATTGAAGGTTGTAGCTTTTCTCATTTTTGAAATATTTGCATATAAAAAATATATATATAAAAAAATTCGACATTTGGTCAACTTTAACTCATCCGAAATGGTCGAAAACTGCAATTGTAAGTAAAAGCTCTTACAGTATAGTAATATTCAATCATTTATCTTCATTTTGAAACAAATTGGAAGTCTCTAGAAAAATATTTAGATTTATGGTGAATTTTTGAAAAAAAAAAAAATTTTTACATCTGCGTGTTACGAATTCATGCATCATTTTGTGATAACATTTTCTCTGTGTTGCTTTGATTGTTTTACAATGTGTTATATACCAAAATGATTGCAATTTAGTGTACAATACAACAAAAACAAAATGAACTCATTAGCTTTAACCGTTTTTCTCACAGCATGATTTGAATACAATTATATATGGAATTTTATTTTCGCGCTATCATATATCGCATTATTTATATATGATAATGATATTTTTTTCATTTCTGATGGTTGCATACTAAACTTTAGGCAATGAAAAAAAGAGGAGCCAAAAATGAACTCTTAATCTTGAAAACTAAGCGAGCTGTGAATTTTTTAAAAAAATATTTTTTCCGCTTCGGCGCTCACTCTGAGACCCCCTAGGCATACGGGAGATGATTTTTATACCCCTTAGGCGTTTAAGGGTTAATGCACCCAAAGCATTAAGGGTAAGGTTTTCTTAGGATTTTTTATGATGTTCCGGCTTACGACGATTTTCGGCGTACAACGCTTCTCAAGAACGGAACCCCCGTCGTAACCTGGAGACTACCTATACTTTGATGTTATTTTCATGAGTAAATACATTTTTATGATACAATAATTATTTATTAATTTTCAAGTATTAATACTGATCAATACTGTATATTAGTAAGTTTAATAAGATTAAATTATTTCACTAAATAAAAATAATAATTCTCTCTCCTCTTACAGAGATGTATGTTTTTTGTATGATAAATAAATGATTTACTAATTTCCAAATATTAATATTAATGTAAACAACATTAATATCAATTCATTAAAGAAAATTCTATAGTGAATTAGTAAGATTTTAGTTTATAAATTAAAAAATTACGTAAGAATGAAGGAAAATCTATTCTACCCCACATCTTTCTTTTTAGATCCAGGTACTAAGCTAAGGTTCAGAGCTGCAAATATGTCAAGCAATGTGACAGAAGGGGGAGCATGTTGCCAACTGATGTTCATGTAATTTCTCTCTCTCTCTCTCTCTCTCTCTCTCTCTCTCTCTCTCTCTCTCTCTCTCTCTCTCTCTCTCTCTCTCTCTTTTACTGAGATCAGAGAATTTTTATGGTACATGTAAGTATATGTATATAAATATTTTCAAATAATAATAATTACATAGCTGTAATTACAAAATTCATATGAAATAGTATTCTAAAGAAATACACTAATCTTTCCATTTCATTCTTTTAAATAAGGATAACTCTCTCTCGCTCTCTCTCTATATCTCTACTAATTTTCATATAATATTAACTTTAATGAGGTTAAACAATAACAATTAAATTCCTCTCTCTCTCTCTCTCTCTCTCTCTCTCTTACTTACTTATCTGTTTATTTGTTTTGTAGTATAAATAAATAAATTATTTACTTAATAACTGATCTTCAAATTTTAATGAGATTAATAAAAGAAATAGCAATTCCCAGTCTTTTTATCCACTTTGAGAAAGGAGGGCAGGGGAGTAAATGACAGTTTGATATACGTACTAGAGGAGGGGAAGGTGTTGTATGGAATTATTCTCTCTCTCTCTCTGTTATTAACTGTATGTATATATTTTCAATGGTAAAATGTTTAAGATGACTTTGAAATTAGGTATATTATTATTATAATCTCAAAGATTAATACGTACAGTAATAGGATAGTAATTTAAGGTATATTTGAAGTAGGATGTTATTTAAGGTATACATTTGGTATTTGAACTTTTAAGATATGCAGTTATAAGAATTTTTAGAGGGGGTCCTAAGTATGTACTCGCGGGTTTTAACTATTTTAGGGGGGTCTGGTACACATCCCCATGAATACGGGGAGTCCACTGTACTTGGTAAGTCACTTATATGAAATGTCATTTTAACATCAGATGCATTTCTCTTATTCACTGTAGTCATAAATGGGCTTCAGTAAGAGAAAACTAAATATATAAATGCTGGAAAATAAGCAGTGAATTACTATATGTTTACACAAACAAGTATGACAGTGTGATGTGATAATAGGTAAACATATACAGTACAGTTCAACCAAAACAATGCACTGTGGTCCAGGAAATGTTAAATTCTGGGGTCTCAGGAGATTTGAAATTGTTGACAAATCTGCAAGAGATCCAGATTACAGGTAGGAAGATTTGTGAATGTATGCTTGTATTATATTCATCTGACAAATTTGTTCAAACAAAAAACTTGGCTACTCATTGTCTTGTATGCGTACCAGACATTCCAAGCCTGAGTATTGAGGATAAGACAGTGAGGATCTGAACGTGGCGTACGATAATGAAGCAAAGCGTGACGTTCTCTTGTATTTCTATCACAGCCTTGGTGTCCACAATACAAGCACAACCATATTACGGGTTCATAAGAGTCCTGCAAAGATTAAAAAATTAAATATAGTCACTCCAAAAGAATTCCGATATATTCAGTTCTTAGAAAAAATCTATGTAAAATAATGTTATGGATATGCAGTATCCATTACATATATATGAAGTAGCAGATCTAAGGTATCTGTTACATGAAATTTATTCCATCCAGTACAGATTCCCTGAAAAACTGTAACTGTACTTTAACACATGTCAATCTTTACTAAAGATTCAAATTTCTGAAACATAAATATCACTTGGAAAATGCAGAAATTGTTGAAGGTTTGGACAGATGATTGTATACTGAAATACTTGCTACTTAACTTCCTAACCAAGAGCAATTTCAATTTTCACCTCTCATTTAGAAAAACAAATACTTTAGATGATCCCTATGAAAAGAAAAATGTGACTCATTTCTCATAATAATAATAATAATAATAATAATAATAATAATAATAATAATAATAATAATAATTACAGAGACAGGAGAAAGACAGAAAGAACAGAGGACTGGCACAACAAACCAATGCACGGACAATACATGAGACAGACTAAAGAACTAGCCAGCGATGACAATTGGCAATGGCTACAGAGGGGAGAGCTAAAGAAGGAAACTGAAGGAATGATAACAGCGGCACAAGATCAGGCCCTAAGAACCAGATATGTTCAAAGTACGATAGACGGAAATAACATCTCTCCCATATGTAGGAAGTGCAATACGAAAAATGAAACCATAAACCACATAGCAAGTGAATAATGCCCGGCACTTGCACAGAACCAGTACAAAAAGAGGCATGATTCAGTGGCAAAAGCCCTCCACTGGTAGGCCTGTGCAAGAAACATCAGCTACCTTGCAGTAATAGTGGTACGAGCACCAACCTGAGGGAGTGATAGAAAACGATCAGGCAAAGATCCTCTGGGACTATGGTATCAGAACGGATAGGGTGATACGTGCAAATAGACCAGACGTGACGTTGATTGACAAAGTCAAGAAGAAAGTATCACTCATTGATGTCGCAATACCATGGGACACCAGAGTTGAAGAGAAAGAGAGGGAAAAAAATGGATAAGTATCAAGATCTGAAAATAGAAATAAGAAGGATATGGGATATGCCAGTGGAAATCGTACCCATAATCATAGGAGCACTAGGCACGATCCCAAGATCCCTGAAAAGGAATCTAGAAAAACTAGAGGCTGAAGTAGCTCCAGGTCTCATGCAGAAGAGTGTGATCCTAGAAACGGCACACATAGTAAGAAAAGTGATGGACTCCTAAGGAGGCAGGATGCAACCCGGAACCCCACACTATAAATACACCCAGTCGAATTGGAGGACTGTGATAGAGCAAAAAAAAAAAAAAAAAAAAAAATAATAATAATAATAATAATAATTAATAATAATAATAATTAATAATAATTAATAACTTATAATAATAATAATTAATAATAATAATTAATAATAATAATAATAATAATAATAAAGCGAGTTGATTTTTATATATTGTTTTTCTATTTTCCTTACAATTCACTTCTCAGGCTCAGCGATGTTTCTGAGTAGCTGGCCAATATTCGTATTGCGAATTTTAAAAAAATTATAAATTCTGAACCTGAGACCCTGTTCTAATAAAAGATTACCTTCAGCATTTATAATTTTTTGAAAATTCCCAATATGAATATTGGCCAGCTACTCAGAAACATCTCTGAGCCTGAGAAGCTAATTGTAAGGAAAATAGAAAAAAACAATATATAAAATCAACTCGCTTAATTCTGCCATTCTTTTAAACAGCATTTGCCTAAAAGAGGGACTTCTACCAAAATAATAATAATAATTACAAGATGATGAACTGAGAGATGATACCACAGAAGACGACAGGGATGATGAGATATCAAACGACACACGAAGAAACACCAACAAAGTAACAGAAAGGATGGAATGGGTAGAAAAGATCAGACAATGGATGGACCCAAATACAGAGAGAACAAAGGTCCCCACCATGAAAGCCTATAACAACAAGAAATTAAGGGAGAAAACAAGTGAGTTCCATGAAATAATGAGAATAATACACACCACCAGTATCACAGAAACAAATAACTTGGCATATGCAGGAGCAAGACTAGTAGCAGAACTGATAGGGGATATGAACACCAACACCGCCAGTACAACCAACTCAACAGAAACCAAAACAGCAACTGTCCTGGGAAAGGTGCCTGGAAAAGCAAATCATGGTGACGAGATCTGACTTGAGTAAACTGAAAGAGATGGCAGAAAAAAGGCTAAGAAGCTAGAAAATAAGGGAGGAACTGAATGAGAAATACAAAGTATAGGAGAGGGGACTTAACAACACAATAGAAGAAGTAAAACAGAGGCTTAAGGCCAAAGCACATAAGATCCAACAGTATATGAACAGGAATAAGGGATACCGACAGAACAAACTATTCGGAACCAACCAGAAAAGACTATACGTACAGCCAACTAAGAGGGGAAGACAACCCCCAAGAAATTCCTGAAGCCAAACCAAGTAAGAGACTGGGAAAACATATGGACCAATCCGGTATCACACAACAAACATGCAACATGGCTCCAGGAAGTCAAGGCAGAAGAAACAAGGAGAATAAAACAAAGATTCACTGAGATCACGACAGACACAGTCAGACACCAACTAAAGAAAATGCCCAACTGGAAAGCCCCAGGTCCCGATGAAGTCCATGGATACTGGCTTAAAAACTTCAAGGCCCTACACCCATGAATAGCAGAACAACAGCATTGTATCACAAATCACCATGTGCCCAAATGGATGACCACAGGAAGGACATCCTTAGTACAGAAAGACAAGAGTAAGGGAAATATAGCCAGTAACTACAGGCCTATCACTTGCCTACCAATAATGTGGAAGTTACTGACAGGTATCATCAGTGAAAGGCTATACAGCTACCTAGAGGATACAGACACCATCCCCCACCAACAGAAAGGTTGCAGAAGGAAGTGTAGGGGCACAAAAGACCAGCTCCTGATAGACAAAATGGTAATGAAGAAAGGTAAGAGAAGGAAAACCAACCTAAGCATGGCATCGATTGACTATAAGAAAGCCTTTGACATGATACCACACACATGGCTAATAGAATGCCTGAAAATATATGGGGCAGGGGAAAACACCATCAGCTTCCTCAAGAATACAATGCGCAACTGGAATACAATACTTACAAGCTCTGGAATAAGACTAGCAGAGGTTAATATTAGGAGAAGGATCTTCCAGGGCGACTCACTGTCCCCACTACTCTTTGTAGTAGCCATGATTCCCATGATAAAAGTACTGCAGAAGATGGATGCTGGGTACCAACTCAAGAAAAGAGGCAACAGAATTAACCATCTGATGTTCATGGACGACATCAAGGTGTATGGTAAGAGCATCAAGGAAATAGATACCCTAATCCAGACTGTAAGGATTGTATCTGGGGACATCAGGATGGAGTTTGGAATAGAAAAATGTACCCTAGTCAACATACAAAAGGGCAAAGTAACAAGGACTGAAGGGATAAAGCTACCAGATGGGAGTAACATCAAACACATAGATGAGACAAGATACAAATATCTGGGAATAATGGAAGGAAGGGATATAAAACACCAAGAGATGAAGGACACGATCAGGAAAGAATATATATGCAGAGACTCAAGGCGATACTCAAGTCAAAACTCAACACCGGAAATATGATAAAAGCCATAAACACATGGGCAGTACCGGTAACCAGATACAGCACAGGAATAATGGAATGGACGAAGGCAGGAATAGTGGAATGGATGAAGGCAGAACTCCGCAGCATAGACCAGAAAACTAGGAAACATATAACAATACACAAAGCACTACACTCAAGAGTAAATACGGACAGGCTATACATAACACGAAAGGAAGGAGGGAGAGGACTACTAAGCACAGAGGACTGCGTCAACATTGAGAACAGAGCACTGGGGCAATATCTGAAAACCAGTGAAGACGAGTGGCTCAAGAGTGCATGGGAAAGACTGATAAAAGTAGACGAAGACCCAGAAATATACAGAGACAGGAGAATGACAAACAGAACAGAGGAATGACACAACAAACCAATGCACGGACAATACATGAGACAGACTAAAGAACTAGCCAGCAATGAAACATGGCAATGGCTACAGAGGGGAGAGCTCAAGAAGGAAACTGAAGGAATGATAACAGCAGCACAAGATCTGTCCCTAAGAACCAGACACCATATGTTCAAAGAACGATAGATGGAAATAACATCTCTCCCATATGTAGGAAGTGCAATACGAAAAATAAGACCATAAACCACATAGCAAGTGAATGTCCGGCACTTGCACAGAACCAGTACAAAAAGAGGCATGATTCAGTGGCAAAAGCCCTCCACTGGAGCCTGTGCAAGAAACACCAGCTACCTTGCAGTAATAAGTGGTAGGAGCACCAACCTGAAGGAGTGATAGAAAACGATCAGGCAAAGATCCTCTGGGACTATGGTATCAAAACAGATAGGGTTATTTGTGCAAATAGACCAGACATGATGTTGATTGACAAAATCAAGAAGAAAGTATCACTCACTGATGTCGCAATACCATGGGACACCATTGCTGAAGAGAAAGAAAGGGAAAAAATGTTTAAGTATCAAGACCTGAAAATAGATATAAGAAGGATATGGGATATTCCTGTGGAAATTGTACCCATAAGCATAGGAACACTAGGCATGACCCCAAGATCACTGAAAGGGAATCTGGAAAAACTAGAGGCTGAAGTAGCTCCAGGACTCATGCAGAAGTGTGTGATCCTAGAAATGGCACACATAGTAAGAAAAGTGATGGACTCTTAAGGAGGCAGGATGCCACCCAGCACCACACTATAAATACCACCCAGTTGAATTGGAGGACTGTGCTAGACCAAAAAATAAAAAATAAAATAATAATAATAATAAGACAAGGCAACGATCCTCTGGGGCTATGGTATCAGAACAGATAGGGTGATACATGCAAATAGACGTGACGTTGATTGACAAAAGCAAGAAGAAAGCATCACTTATTGATGTCACAATACCATGGGACACCAAAGTAGATGAAAAAGAAAGAAAAATTTTTAAGGATCAAGATGTAAAAATAGAAATAAGGGTATGGGATATGCCAGGGGAAATTTTATGATCCCAGACCCCTAAAAAGGAACCTGGAAAAACTAGATGCCGAAGTAGCTACTGGTCTCATGCAGAAGAGTGGGCTCCTAGAAACAGCGCACATAGTAGAAGTGATGGACTCCTAAGGAGGCAGAATGCAAACCGGAACCCAACACTATGAAAACCACCCAGTCAAACTGGATGACTGATAGACAAAAAAAAAAAAATAATAATAATAATTTTGTAATGAGAGAAGAGGATGGTGTAGGACCAAGTCACAAATATAAGTAGAAATATGTCAGTATTCATTGCAATTTAACTTGACCAGTGAGTTAACATTCTTTAATCTTGTAATGCTGGCCTGAAAGGTTTGCTCTTCATAAAGAAATCAGATCAGCACAGTAGAGGAAGGATGTTTTAAGTAGAAAGAAAATTGTCACAATTTTTCCATTACACAATAGCCTCTGAAAATCTCAAAATTTGGTTATGCTAACCAGATCATGCATCAGAGGAAGAGAGAGAGAAAAAACCCAAGGAGCCACAGGGGTTGGCAAGGAATCACCGTCTAAATAAGAGGTAGATGAGAACTTATGCCCTTCTCTATCTTATCTTTACCCATAACTGAACAAATGACTAGATCCTAAGAAATGTATGAGCTTGCATAAAGGACATAAAAGAAGGACATAACACTTAAAGCACAATTCATCATTAAAAAATTAGTACAAGAACAAGAAAAAAGTTCAAATAAAAAAACTACAACAAAAACTAAGTCTGTTCAAACATGGAATCACAACCATTTACAGGCAGTCCCCAGTTATCGGCAGGGGTTCTGTTCTCGGCCGGGTGCTGATGAGCGAAAACCGCTATTAACTGAAACTCAGCAATTTATGAGACTTAAGGTGCCATAACTCTATTATCGGCACCTTATAGCACTGATAACTGAAACTTAGCCTGTTATGGCGCCATAAATCGCTGATTTTATGGTGCTAGACAAATGCCATAAAACCAGATTGCCATTAACCGAGACCGCCGATAACCGGGGACTGCCTGTACGTACTACCAAAGATGAATTAATCTAAGAGTGAGGAAGGTAGAGTATCCCCACTGGTTCACATGTTAATGGTCTACTCGTGTTAATAAAGAAGATGCTGTTGAAGGTAGTCATGATAGGTATTCCATACAGAACTACACCAGAAATGTTACTACATGATATCCTAAAGATGGGGAAAAATGATAAAATAAGAAGGTTTGGTGAATGGACTTATACATTAATCATTAATAAAAGTGCAAATATCTACATAACACTTACAAAAACAATGTTGGAATCTTCATCATTGAGTTCTGATTTATGACCCTTCCGACATTGTGTACACTCTCCAATGCTTTGGCCCTGTTTTAAAGTCCTCTTCACTAAATTAACATTAACAGAGCGATTAGCATGTCCACAAGCCTTTGATTCTGCAAAATAACATAAAAATGCACAATGACTACCAATCATGTAACTTTACTAAATTATTTGTGTCAAAAACAGCTGAGATTTAATAGATAACAAGTACCAATAACTACTTAAATACTGAGACAGTAATATAGTATACTGTAAATATTTATCAGATGAAATATGAACACCTCACAAGAACCATAAATACAGTTTGCTAAAAGCAGGTCTCAATTTCAGTGTCATATCACAACAACAAATATAGCACCAACCATCATAATAAATGTATTCATCATCTCATAATGTATGAGAAAAGATATGAAGGAACTCTGTAAAAGCTATAGAGGTTAGTTAGAATGCTGGAAGATGAAGTTCCAGAATTAGTTATAAGTCATCTAGAGCTTCATGACCAATACAGAGCCCAATATCATTCACAGTAAGATAAAGATAAAAATGAAAAATGTAAACAATCTTTTGTGGACACAAATCTATTGCTTTTATTAGCTACATAATGCCTGGTGGAGAGTGGTAGATCAAAGGTTGAATTGTTACTTATACTGTACATATCAAATACCCATTTGAAGGAAAGTGAGACATTTCCAAGTAATACTATAATCATTTGAAGGAACTCAAGTCATTTCCAAGTAAAATACCTATTTGAAAGAAAGAGAGACATTTCCAGAGGGACAATCCCATCCTAACTATGAAGAACACTTTTCTTCTTTGTTGTTGGTCTAAATGGATGGGGTGATCAATTAAGACCAAATTCTTTCTTTACAATTTGTATGTATTCACAGAAATTGCAAATTCTATTGCTTTGACAGTACTAGTGCGGAATCAGACAACTGTCAACTGATATTTTTATTTATCCAAGCCATCTACTAATTGATTACTAAGATTCACACTTTTTAAAATGCTCAAACTCTTCAGTTTATAGTATTGAGATTTACTTTAACTCACACCTGTTATCTTTGTAGATGTCTGTAAAAGGTATACTAATTCATCTAATCAATTTGGTAGCATCATTATTTTAAGACTTGAACTTAAACCCTGGAAACTGCTATGAATGGCTGGCATGAAGGTGCTTGATACACGAAATGAGAGGGCAATGATAGCTCGCAAACAACTTGTCTACTTACTACAATTTATCCTACAGAAAATACTTTACATAGATATGAGCTCATTCCTTAAGTAAAACACAAATATGGTTACTTGGAAGGTTTATGACTTGTATCTCCTAGGAAAGGATTGAAAAATTTGTTTCCTCTTTCCCAACAATGGTAATGATTAAAATCACAACCAGAGGACATTGTGTTTAATCATCTTCCAAATGCCATATTTAAACACATAATTTACTATTTCACCATTTGCAATTAATGTATGCTATTCATACTGCAAAGTATTAACTTCAGCACTCTGCTGAGGTGCCACGCCATCACAATGTCCAGTACCAGATGTACTTCATTTTTCTATAGCAATCTGTGGGACTGCCTTCCTGGCCATTAGTGATAAATAATACTTCACCTAGTGCACCAAGGTAAAAATCTTCATTTTAACATAGATAGCCAAGTGGATTATACTTCTTATAATAAAAAAACAAAACTGATAAGATCTAATCCCATAAATTACTGTTTTGCAAAAACTTTATTTATGAGCTGATACCTGCCATTATCTTACCATCAGTTCAATCTGTTAAAATTTATCATTAGCCATTTCATAATTCAACTAATCCTGCCATTTTTTCACTATAATAGACTTCAGCAATGACATAACCACTATAATAGACTTCAGCAATGACAACTATAAATTAGATTTATGAATGTTTGATCTGGTGACCCAGCAAAGGAAACACTAAGCAATTCCATAAAAACAGTTTGCTGGAATTTTAAAAAGTTGATTAAAACAACTGTTACAGACATAGCTCCTATATCATCAGTTTCATTTATGGAAAGAATATACATACTGTATGATGATTTGGAATAAATTTAACAACTTTAACAATAGGAAAAACTGTTAAAATTCTCCTGTGAAAACTAAAAGCCTTATCAGAAAGTGAGAATGGATTTTTTATTTAATGATTATTACAGCCAATTGTGCACCAGTGGAAAATACTGAACAATCGGTGTACTGTATACTACAGAATGGACTTTATTTTATTATTTTATATATCAACTCAAGTTCCACTGTACATATTCTCAAAAGTGTGAGAACTTTTCAACCAAGTTATATATACATTGGTAATTGTTTGGATTTCATGCAAGTCAAGGAGATTGTTTTATTTTGGGAGGGACAGTTTCATTTAGATTTATAGGCTCAACATTTACACTGGCTCCAATGGGAATGGTGCTGAATGCTCTCGCTAAAAGGTTAGGGATAATGTATAATGGTACTTTATACAGTAGTAACACGAACTATACAATAAAGTTTATGAATGTATATATTTTTGTGTTACTTTATCTTTGATTCATAATAAAAACCAAGTACTACACTGTGTAATTTACCATATTCTACGAGTAGACAAAAATTAAAAGTTTTGATAACACAAATTTAAGTCAAACATAAGCTGATTACATGTGCTAAATTGATTCAATATGTACAAAACACTCAATACAATATGAAAAGTGTTTGCAACAAGTGAGACCAGAAAGTCTCCCTACCTGGAAATGTCTCAGCCAACAAATTGCTAAAAAAATATTTTTATAATAAAATGAAGTTTTATAAATATACTTACCAAGTAATTACTTAGCTAATAATTACCTCACATGGCATCCTACAATTCATAAAAATTTGTGCGCAAGTGACTGTTACAATGCATGGGTGACAGGTCCCGCCCACCGCAGCAGGAACTCGTGAGCGACATTAGCCAATAGCGTCATTCTAATATATGCCACTAAGTCCATAAAAATCAGAGGGGAGGAAGGCAGGCTCTGATTTAGTGTAAGTATAGTATTTATAAAACTTCATTTTATTATAAAAATATCATTTTTATAAAAGTAACTAACCAAGTAATTACTTAGCTGAATCCCACATTGCAAGGGGGTGGAATGAATGGACTGAAGTAACAATGTACAAAGGAATGTTATTATTGAACTAGAGAAAAGGCTAACACTGGCTCAGTGTTTGTCGCTTGTTTACCTGGTAAGAGAGCTATAGCAGGAGATGCTGCCACTGGTGGTGCTCATCTTAACCTGTAGTGGTGTGGCAGTGAGCTGAGAATCACCTCTACATCGGTGGAAGTCTTGCAGTGGGGGATCTGCACGAACGCTGAGAAGACTCAGGATAAAAGTTTTATGCCTTTGCCCTGGGCACAGTACCAAAATAAAAAGACCAGAGAAAACAACCTGTCACCTTACATGCGTTACGCCAACTCTTAAGTGAAGACAGTCTGAAGCCTGTCAGAGCGTGCGTGGACAACCCTTGGTGGTACCTTCTGAAGTGCGGATGTCTGAGTAGCCACGGTCTTTGGGGGAGCAGTTGTGGAAAGTCCGCCAGCAGACGTAGAAGGCCTGGAAACCATTCCTTCGTGGGCCAGAACCAGGCTACCAGTCATGGAGAAGTTGCTGTGAGATACAAACTTGTTCAGAAATTTCCTGACTAGGCTGAAGGGAGGGAAAGCGTAAAGATCTAGTCCCAACCAGTCGATCAGTAGCGCGTCCATCGCTAATGCTCGAGGGTCTGGGACTGGGGAAACGAAGAGAGGAAGGCGGTTGTTCCTCGATGTTGCAAACGTCTATTAGTGGTTTGCCCCACAATCTCCACAGGTCGGAGCAAATCCTGTCGTCCAGAGTCCACTCTGTAGGGAGCACTTGCCTCTGTCTGCTCAACTTATCTGCCAGGACATCTAACTTCCCCTGAATGAAACAGGTGACGAGTGTTACTTGATGTTGATGGGCACACAGGAGAAGCTCTCGTGCCATCTGACAGAGGGAAAAGGAGTGCGTGCCCCCCTGTTTCTTGATGTAAGTCAAGGCTGTGGTGTTGTCTGCATGCACAACCACTATCTTGTTGCACACGAACGAGAACTGATGTAGGCCCAAGTAAATGGCCTTCAACTCCTTGACACTGATGTGGAGCTTCATCTCCTCTGGGGACCATGCCCCAGATACTTCCTGAGACCCTAGGAGGGCTCCCCAGCCCAGATCTGAAGTATCCAAGTAAAAGTCCAGGTTGGGTTTGGGGGAAAGAAGGGATCTCCCCTGTGAATATCTTCTTTCTGGCAGCCACCATTGGAGACCAGTTTTTATCTCCTGCATGATAGGAAAAATCGTCAAGTCTGGTTGAGTTTTCCCTTCCCAGTTGGCTTTGAGGAAGAATTGAAGATTTCTCTTATGTAACCTGCCCAAAGGAACGAAGGTCTCGATGGAAGAAAGCATTCCTAGGAGACTCATCCACCGAAGAGCCGAGCACGACGGGAGAGCGAGGAACTTGGAGATTGACCGAATGTAACTCACAATTCTCTTTGGGGATGGAAAAGCCTGAGAGTTGAGAATCATCCCTAAATAAAGAATCTCCTGAGACGGAACCAACTGGGACTTCTGGAGATTTAGCAGGATTCCCAACTCTTGAGAGAGATGAAGCATTGTCTGAAGGTCCTTCATGTACTGTTCCTTCGATGGAGTATGAAGAAGCCAGTCGTCTAAAGACAGATGTTGATGCCTACTAGGTGAACCCATTTGGCGAGAGGAAAGAGAACTAGAGAGAATACTTGAGGTGCCATGGAAACAGAGGTACCGAAACTGGAAGACCTTCCCTTGGAAGACGAATCTTAGTAACTTCCTTGACGTTGGATGAACTGGTATGTGAAGATAAGCATCCTGCATGTCTAGGGTGATCATCCAATTGCCTGGATGAATGGATGACATGACTGACTGACTCGTTTCCATCATAAACTTGCTCTTTACTATGAGAGCACTTACGTCTGGTACCAGTCTCCAGCCCCTTCATGTTTTGGGAACTACAATCAGGCAATTGTAAAATCCCTGGGAATGGGCTTCTACTATCTCTTCTATGACCTGCTTCCGAAGAAGGGATGACACTTCCTTCCAAAGGGCCAAGTGTTTTTTTTATCCTTTCGAGTACGCTGTCAATGCGATAGGGGATGAGACTATAGAGGGGTCTCCTTGAAAAGGATGCTCCTTGTTCCCTCTTCATCGACAGCCACTCATTTACCACTTTCAGTGCTTTTCTGGAGGAAGTGGAAAGAACCATCTTGGGAAGGAGAGCGAGTTCCTGCTGACTCTGACATCAGGAATGAAGAGGCAGGAGATGCCGGAGGAGGAAAAGTGAAGAATCCAGGGTAACCCTCCAAGAGGAAGCAAAGTAAGGCCTGTTAAGCAGTCAGCTGGGCAGAATCTTGACCCCCCTCTTCCTCATCCTCCAAAGAAACTGGTGAAAGGAAAGATCATCAGCCATCTTAGGGGTAACTCCCACCGGAGGAGCCTTCTTAACGCAACTCAGAATTTCCATCAGTAATCTTTTCAGCGGTGCGAGAGAGGAGTCCTCTGATTCCGCAGGTAAGGTCTGCTGTTGTCGATGTCCTAAAGCAGAAGAATCCAAAGGGGTAGGTGCAGAAGCAGACATCGTGGGGGCGGGAGCAATCATCACAGGAGCAGGTGCAAGCAGTGTGGAAGTGCGAGTAGGCAAAGCCAGAGCAAGAACTGGTGGTGCGGCAGTCAGTGGTGGGCACACGGTTGATGGAGATGGGAGCGCATCCGGGACTAGGTTCTTGGGAGTGCAACATCAGCCTCCCCTGGACTTCCAATATGGCTTCTCCCAGTAGCAGAGGAGATGAACAGTTACCATCATCTAGGAGACTGACGGAACAGGCAACTACCTCCTCCACTGACGCTACACTTTGCACTTTATCACTACTCACTCTTTCATCCTTGTCCATAAGGCCCCTAGGGGACGCTCCCAACTCCACAACGGAACTTAAAACTAGGTTAAACTTTGCATCAAATTTATTGTTAATCCTACACTCGAGACCAGCAATGGCATTGGGTTCAGAAGCATGGGAGCTGAGCAATGGAGAGGGAGGAAGGAGAGAAGGAAGGCTGGGGTTAGGATAAAAATTATCCCCAGGAATAGATGGAAGAGGCAGACTGGAGTCTGTCTTAGGGAAGAGTCCCTACTAACAGAGGCCCTACTTTTGGCTCTAGCGGCCGCCTTCCTAATTCTATTTTTCTCAAACTTATTAAGGTGGGACTCTTAACAACTTCCACCTACTCTCATTCCACTCCTTACACTCATTGCATGTACGCTCTCTTGTGCATACCTGACCTCTGCACTTGCTGCACTGTGTGTGTGTGTGCATCATAGCATAACTTGGTCAGTCTTCTTGCAGCCTTCGCTGCAATAGCAAAGACTGGAAGTACTAGAGTCAGACATACTAATACTCTAATCCAAGAGAAGAGAACGAACTAATGAAGATAAAACCAACCAAAATAATACAACAATCATAGGAAAAACCCTACTAAGGACAGTACATCACCGACTTCAGCGCAACAAGAAAGCGGCGAACATGAACTTAGGAAGCATCAGATGACATCTTGTTGGCTGCGTGGCATAAAGAATGATGCTATCGGCTAATGTTGCTCGAGAGTTCCAGCTGCAGTGGGCAGGACCTGTCACCCACACAGCAAGAGTCACTTGCACACAAATTTTTATGAATTTTAGGATGCCGTGTGAGGCTAATCATTAGCTACGTAATTACAGTGGGTGCCCCCCCTATTCGCAGGTTTTTCTCTAGACCATATCTACTCATTATTTGTGGGAAATTTGCCTATTCGTGGTATTTTTCTATGAGAAATATCCAGAAATTCCAGTTTTTATCAATTTCATTGTAAAATACACTTTTTGTGATAAAACTATTAATAAAAAACAGGTACAAAAATTTTTTGTGGGTTTTCTTGAGTTTTACCTACCAAAATAGGCCATTTTCAACTTTTTATAAGGGTTCCAACTATTAGCAGATTCCAAACATTCTTGGGGGACCACTGTACTTGGTACGTTATTTTTATAAAACTTTATTGTTAAAAATAGAAATTCTACCCTAAAACTAGCACCTTTTACCAGGTAAAATGCCACTAACAATGATTTAACAGGTTCACAGTTCGTATAAGCACATAAACACAATTGAAATTAATAGTTTTCACAAAATCAATGTCTGTTATCTAAACCATGTTACTTTTACACAAATCTACTGATTCATTACTACACAGATGACTTGAAAGCCATGTAATATAATGTAAGTAAAAGAAAAATAAACCAAAAAAGCACAATAATGAAAATACTTATGACTTCAACGACACAAGAGACCCTTGACAGGCAACTCCAGCCAAAAGAAAAAATATAACACTACAACATTCCAGTGTCATCTCTGTACGTACCTTAAAAGCCTAAACTGACAGGTTTTGAATGACTGGAACAAACTGCAAAGCCCAAAAATTCCCACTACATTACCAGAAACCAAAATACGTAAGCAAATCAAAGAAAAAAAAATATAAACCTTGTACAGTATAGAAGCTGACATTCCTAAGAACTCATGTTCACATACTGTGGTAGCTGATACAGCATTCCAAATGAAATTTCATTTATAATGCTTGAGAATGATTTGGTTCAAATAATAAAATATTAAAATTAATAAATAACTGAAGTAACCAGTTCAATTAAAAAACACAACATCACTTCTGTGATGCTGCATACAATTAGCTTCTGATTTTAAATGGATACTAACAAGAAAAATCAATGTTATAAATAAAGTAGTACACTAGTGTGTAAGAGGATGTTAACTTTATGATCTTGAAAAAATTAAATTTAAGCGTTTAACCACTAAACTGGTAGTGGGAAACAGAGTTCAATTACCTCATATGCTCTTTTCCATACATCACACTGAATCACTTCCATGTCTTGCTAGCAATATACAAAATCACTGAATGATATAATTCATTTGAAGCTTAAAATCAAATACATAATTTCCTCTGAACATATTTATTCTATCACAAGCATACACATACATTGGGAGACTTCTACCTGAAACAAAATAATCTTGTTTTCTACAATATTCAGTATGTACCAAGGCAAAATAGTCATTTGAATTTTACCTAGGGTACATACCTACGCTTTCATAAATGAAATACTCAGTGCCATAAAACACTCTGGCTGTCTGCTGACTTTACAAAAAACAAATGTCCATTGGGTATATCAACATTTGACGTAGGTAGCTCATCCATTTTCTGAATCTGACTGTTAGTGGTCCTGCCCACCTCCATGATCAGGAATGATCAGAAACATGAAGGGCAGTAGAGGAGGGTTCATATTCTAGGTTCATATTCTAGGAAAAATCAAATCTTTGAATTTGGTATTTGCTTCAACAATAATACAAACCTATGCTTTCACAAATGGAAACTCACAAGTAGGTGGGAGGACAAACTTATCCAAAGGGTAGGTGGACATGCCCTGGATTTCCAGTGCGACTGTATCCATGCTCTCAAAGCTGACTACACATCTCAGGCCAACAATGAAGAAAAACCAAAGTAGGACAAAAATCATCCTGTATTCACCACACCTTGAGGAAGGGGGAAGGAGGAGTAGGAAATAATGGATGATAATGTCAGCAGAACCATCCCCCCTGGGGTTAGCTGTCATCATACCATCTGTTGGGCTGCTACTACTGGCCCCAAGGTGAAAGTGTTTAAAGAACCATGAGCTAAATCTTGCAAGTAGAACACAAGACTATTTCTTCCTTGTTCCCACCTTCAAAAACTCCTTAATGGACTGGTTCTTTTCATATACCACTGACAGGCCTATAATCGATGTCCTGAGCCTTAAAACTGCCTGGGGCAGTATTCCCACCTGTCTTTCTGTGTATACCTGAATTTTACTTCATGTGGCCAGAAGGCTAAGGGTATGCTCTCTTGAACAATACGCTTCTTCTGACAACATTTCTCATTGAGAGACCACTCAGGCGAAAGCCAACCGACACACTTTCACTTGTGGCTTCTCTTATGCACACATGTCCCAGACATAAAACAAACACAGAATGTGGATCAACCACAAATGGGGACATAAACTTACTACAATTCATGCCCTTGCCTGTACAACAAAGATATTCTGGTTTCGTATCCTCCTCTGTAGCTATAAACATACACGCAAAACACAATAGGCAATGTGAACCACGTGAACTTGTATAAAGTATGTCTCTCACATACTCGGATCACACAAAGAAAACCAGCTCAAAGTTCCTTTTCCAATTAAAAAGAATAATAAACACTGCACTATCATAATAAAACTGGGCTATGGCAGGACAAAATGGCACTAGAATGGCAAGAATCTACAGCAAAAATTAAGCAAGGGCACAAACAAATGACACACACACAAACAAATCTCAACTAAACAAGATGAATGGTCATGACTATGTACTGATCGGCTCTATGGATGGCTGTGAGAAAAATGGAAAAGTTACCCATGTCTCAGGTCAAAAGGGTACGACAGATGGCCATTTGTTTTTATATGTCAGCAGATAGCCGCACTGAGTACTCCATCTATGAAAGCATAGGTTCATACTCCCATCAGAACAAACATATATTAATCAAATGTTAATTTTAAAAGATTATCTTGCTTGGATCAAACTAAAAAAGTCATGTACACAAAAATGCCAACTTAAATGCAGTCACTAATTGTTTAGCTATGTTCTCAACTTTCAACTACCAGCTGTCTGTATACTAAAAACTTAATGTGTAATAAAAGTACAGGAAGAGCATGCAACTAATGAATATGACATTTAACTTCCTGAACAGCTAACATGAATCAGGCATTCCTAAAGCAGTATAAAAATTGACTTTGTTAAATGACAGTTTACCAGAATAAATGCATGAAACAGAAAAATGAAGTTATTTCTCTAAACAATAACGTATACTTATTTTTAAGATTTATATGCCTCATCCTTTTCATTAGACACCTCTATAAGAATCTTGTCATAATAATACTGCAAATTTAACAGCCATCAAAAAATTAACTTGAAT